>NC_067141.1:39444272-39744272 GCF_903995435.1 Acomys russatus | reverse complement strand
GTTAGTGAGTTGGCTAAGTAGGTAACAGCACTTTCACTCAAGTCTGAAAACCTGAGTTGGAGCTACAGGGTACGTGTGTTGGAAGAGAGTACTTACTCTCAAAAGTTTTCCTTTAATCTCCAAATGCGCATTGTGAAACATCTATTCCTATGCCCACTTGTGAACACACACATACACACACACACACACACACACACACACACACACACACACACACACACACACCAATCAGACAATAATTTCCTATGTGTTTTGTTTAGCATGACTCTCATCCAAATAATAAAAAAACCTATCTGAAATGCATTACAAATTTTCCATGTAAACATGGGCACCAATTGCCACACAAATCCTCAAAATTATATTTGATAAGTAAGAAATGGGTGAGTTTAGTAGAACTTAACTATTTCTAGCAAGATATTTTTAGCTCAGTGGGAAAGGTAAATACCTTCAAGATAAGTTCTCTTATCTTTATCTTAGGAACAAATTGTTTATCTGAAAATGAGATGAAATACACATAATACATAAAAGCAAGCACAGCGTCCTGTGCTGCTAAACTAAAAACATAATGATCTCATCAAAGCAAGGCGGTTTACAAGCAGTAAAACCAGAGGCGTCCTAAGGACAGGGACCTGACGGCCAAGCTCTGACCTCTGTTGAATGGAATGTTCTTGGCTGCTTCAAGGGAGGATTGTGTCCACTTTGTTCCTGCTCTTTCTTCTGTGGGTTAGTCTAGTCAAAGCCACAGGCCTCCTTCACACTGGGCAAACAGGTCCCATGGACTCCTGTCTCATCTGCTGTCTCTGGATTTTGTCATCATTGTTCTGAATTGATCACTGGGAAGATCGCCGTGAGCCAGCAAGTGCCACAAGAATACTGCAGTGCTTACTTTAGAACTGTAGCAATTAAAATTCCTGAAATCTTACCATCTGGAATTAGGTCATTGGGGGTTTTCTTCTTGGTAAGGATATCTGGTCTATCATTTGTTGAGTTAATATTTAAATATTTGTTGGTTATTACTACAAGTTTTTAGGTTGTGGCCTGCTGAACGGTACTTGGTTTTCAGACTTGAGGCTACACTGTATTGATGGATGAATGGGGTACAAAGAGCCTTCTCAGCTCAGCAGATAAGTATAACTTCTGAGTTTATGCATAAACTTTCCTTAGGCTAAAAGAGTCTCACTGTAAATCTTTATAAGTTCAAATCAGACTATCTGAACACTACAGGAATTCTACTTGAGAGACAGTGAGCGTGGTCACAGTACATGTGGCTGGTACAGGAATGGCACAGGATGCTATATTTCCTTGGTAGAGGTGAGTCATATGAGTCCAATCAGGGGTTCCTATCTGGTGCTGGGGATGAAATACACTCCCCAACATTCATCATGAGACAAAAATGATGTGATAACCAAAACTACAAGTCTCCTCTATAAATCCATACTCTCATCATCATATTTTCTGGGAAAAGCAATTTAGCTAATGCACAAGACAATAATTTTGAACAGCAGATTTTTGGTTCAAGTATGTTCAAGAAACTCAAATAAGATGATAAGTTAATTGAGACCTCAAACAAAAACAAACATTGCAATAAAATAGTAAAGATAGTTCAAGCTATGAAAATAGAATTTAGTAAAGAGTAAGAATATTTAAATGAAAGAAAACTGAAATTAGTCCTGATATGAAAAACTCAAGAAGTCAAACCAAACTTCAGAGGAAGCCTGATGAGTCAAGGGGAAGAGCTAATAGCAGGCTCAAAGACAAGATATAGAGAAATGAGTAACTCAGTAGAAGAAAATGTTAAATCTCGAGTAACCAAGGAATGAAACATACAATAACTCTTGACCATTATGAAAAACAAAGCTTACAAATTATAGAAGGAGAATAATCCCAGGTTAAAACCATAAATTTCTTTTCAAGAGCATCTTAAATCTAAAGAAAGAGAAGCTGGTCAACATGTACAAAGCATCCAAAACAACAAATAGAAAGAACTAGAAAGAAAACTCGCAATGCCACACAATAACTAAAACACCAATTGAAGCGCGGAATGGAAGAAAACATATTTGAAAACTTCAATTAGAAAGTCCAAGTCAACCAGGCGTGGTGGTGCATGTCTTTATTCCCAACACGCAGTAGGCAGAGGCAGGCAGATCACTGTGAGTTCGAGGCCAGGACGTCTTGGAAAACAAAAAACAAAAAACAAACAAAAAAGTCCAAGCCATGTGTAAATGTAAGATAGTCAGAATAACACATGACTTTTAATGGAGATTGGGAAGTGAGATAGGTCTTAGTACTTCTTAAAAGGGAGACATATGAAAGACACTGAGGAAATCCAAAGAATCACTAGGTCATACTTCAACATCCTATATGCCACAGAATTTGAAAATCTAAATGGAATGGATGAATTTCTTGATAGCTACAAATTACCAAACTTGAATCAAGATCTTGTAAACAAATTAAATAATCCTATATCTCCAAAGGAAATAGAAGCAGTCATCAAAAGTTTCCCAACCAAAAAAAAAAAAAGTCCAGGACCAGATGGATTCAGCTCCGATTTTTACCAGACCTTCAAAGAAGAGATAATAACAATTCTCTACAAACTACTCCACAAAATAGAAGAAGAAGGAACATTATCAAACTCATCCTATGAGAGCATAGTCACCTTGATACCTTAAGGATTCAAAGACCCAACAAAGAAAGAGAATTTAGGACCCATTACCCTATGAACATAGAAGCAAAAATACTCAATAAAATATTTGCAAGAACACATCAAAATATCATTCACCATGGCCAAGTAGACTTTCCAGGTGTGCAGGGTTGTGCTTGTCTAACCAGATGTCTACTTGTAGAAAAATGCAAATAGACCCTTATTTATGACCCTGAACAAACCTAATCTCCAAGTGGATTAAAGACCTCAGGATAAAATCAGACACAATAAATATGTTAGAAGAAAAAGTGGGGAAGAGTCTTGAGATCACTGTCAGTGGAGACAATTTCCTGTACAGAACATCAGTAGCTCAAGCTCTAAGATCAACAATTAATAAATGGTACCTCATGATACAGAAAAGCTTCTGTAAGGCAAAGGCCACTGTCTGTAGAACAAAATGACATCCTACAGACTAGGAGAAGAGCTTCAACAACCCTACATCCGACAAAGGGCTAATATCCAAAATATAAAATGACCTCAAGGAATTAAACAATAAAACTAAATAATCAAATTTTAAAATGAGATACAGAACTAAACAGAGAATCCTCAATAGAGGAATATTGAAAGGCCAAGAAACACTTAAAGACATGCTCAATATCCCTATTCATCAGGGGAATGCAAATCAAAACACCTCTGAGATTCCATCTTATACCTACCAGAATTCATGTGAAAGCATATGATGGCAAGGATGTGGAGAAAAGGAAACACTACTGCATTGATGATGGGAGAGAAAACTTGTACAACCACTTTGGAAATCAATCTGGGACTTTCTCAGAAAAATTGGAACAGTTCTACCTCAAGACCCAGCTATAGCACTCCTGGGCATATACCAAAAAGATGCTCCACCATTCCCTAAGTACATTTCTTCATCTATGTTCATAGCAGCTTTATATGTAGTAGCCAGTGTCTGGAAACAACCTAGATGTCCCTCAAATGAAGTATGATAAAGAAACTATGGTACATTTACACAATGGAATACTACTCAGCTTTTTAAAAACAAGGAAATCTTGAAACTTGAAAGCAAATGGATGTAACTAGGAAAGATCATCCTGGGTGACTTAAGCATGACCAAGAAAGACATGCATTGTATATATTCACTTATAAGAGGATATTAGTCACATAATACAGGATAAACACACTACAATACACAGTCCTAAAGAAACTAAATAACAAGGAGAACCCAAGGAGAATGCTTAATTGTCATTCAGAAGGACAAATAGAATGAGACATCAAAAGCAGTTTAAGAGAGGGAACAGGAAGGAAGCCTACCATAGAAGTCCTCTGAAAGAGTATACCCAACAGGGCCTCAAGCAGATGCTGGGACACACAATCAAACTTCTGAGTGGAGTGCAGGGTGTCTTATGGAAGAGTTTGGAATAGAAATTCTTGGAAGGGTCAGTAGCTCCACAAGGAGACCAATGGAGCCAAAAAATCCAGGCAGAGGAGAAGGATGCTGCGCCGACTGATACAGTAACCATGGGCCATTCATGGTGTGGATGTAGACCCTCTGCTCAGATATAATATATAGGCAAAATAGGGACCTTGGGGGTCCCATAATATGAACTCTCGCCACCACAAGTTGTCTCAGCTTGTAGTTGAGATGGGACTTAGAATCTCACAAGGCCATGGTCCACAATTTCAGTATGTGTCATCTACTTTGACTGTATATTTATAACCAAGAGCAATAACTACGGTTTGGAGGACTTTGCTGAAGAGTAAACTCAAAGGTAGGCAGTTCTAAAGGGCTATATTCTGCCAAACATGTAACTTTAAGAACCCAAAACTTGATCTTATATGGAGTGAAAATGGATGGCGAAGAAGTCTCCCAGCTGTGGGAACTTTTAAATTTTTGCCTTTATGAATTGATAGATCCCATGGCCATTCAAGAGTGCACTGTTCAATATAGATACAAATATGTGTTGTTTCTTTAGTTGCCTTTGTATTAATTTCTAGTTTTATTATACCATGATAAACAAAACACACAAGATAATTTTCACTCTTTTATATATGGTAAAACTTGGTTTGCAACTCACAGTGGGGTTAAGATGCCACAGTATGCTGAGAACAATGTGTGATTGCTTTTTGTGTTAGATGGAACATGTTGTATGTGTTAAGTCCGTTTGACTTATGGTTTATTCCTTTGTTGTTGTTATTTAGTTTGGATGACCTACCTAAGGATGGGAGGGAGTATTGAAGTCATACACTATTACTGTATCAGGATAAACTTCACTAAGGTATCACATATATTGCTGGAACTTCAAACCTCTCTGGCTCTACAGAAAGGAATAGCAGAGATGTGACTCTAGAAATTGGTCCACCTGATGATGATTCTAGGCTCAGAACTAACAAATTCTATAACTCTTAGTTGACAAAATTGATTTATTGATAATCAGTTCAGGGTGATCTCTCTTTATCCTCCAGCCCCTGCCTGCTCCGTACTGCCCCTCTGTGCTTTCCATAACACAAGGGCCATAGCAGGACAAATTGACACTATCTTACCTGTGGTTGCCCCCTTGAAAAACAAGCTCTATTTCTCCAAAACTTGTAACTAGATTTGAGGTTTGTAAGAGCTGTGAGCTGGTTCAGAGTGTTTGTCTGCTTTCCTCTGGTCTTTTTTTGCTCAATGCAGCTTCTGAGCTTCTCCCAACTGTGCTGGGCTTGGCTATTATTGTCATGAGTCATGTTTTCTGTATATTTCCCTTCACTTCCTTTATTAATTGTTAATGCTTTCCATCCAGTTATCCCTTTGGAATTATGTCCTTTTTTTTTTTTTTAATTCAGATGTCGCTTCTCCGCCTCTAGCCTACCACTTTCCCTGAAAAATCTTAACATTGTCAATAGATAATTCTGCCTTTTGAGACTGTTCTGCTTTTATTTATTTTTTTTTAATTTTTTTATTTTTTTGCTACAGAGAGTTGAATTTTTAATTTTATTTATTCATTTGTTTTATCTATATTCATTGACATTTCTGAGCAGTGAGTATGCTTCATTTTTCTTCCCCAGGATAATTGCAACAAAGCCACCCCCAACTAAGCCATCTCTCCAGCTAGGCTACTGCTTTCTTTCCATCTTTGAGAACATCCTGAGCCTTTCCCTGAGAATTGCATTAAGACTTTTAGCTGTAATCAGTAGAATCGTTCCACGCATTTGAAGATTTCATTTCCAGTGGACTCAAAATCAGTGAAAGACACTTGTGTTTCATTCTCATGCATCTTGAGAAAACTTGGTAGGAAGTAAAAAGTCAGTCAGACAATCACATTGGAAGCAGATTAGCCATAGGTTCCATTTTACCCCTGGCTTCTAGGAGGCAAACAGATTTTTAGTAGGCTGCTTTACAACGTCTCATATTTAAGGAGGAGTCTGCACCAGCAGCTCTGAACACCATGGGAGTGTATCGAGGGTAGAACAGAATTCACTTTAAAAATGAAAGCAAAACAAACTTCCACATGGCTGCCTTTTTTCAGCTCTGTGCAAATTCACAATCTGAAGATGCATTTAACTGAGCTGAGGATGTGCCAGCCTCCCCACCCACATGCCCAAAAGCCATTCTGCTCACACCTTCTTGTTTGGAGAACTGTACTTTCATCCTCTGCTTTGAAGGAACTCAGACGACATCTGTCAAATAACCCCACAGAAGCTTTATACCAGGGTGTTGAAAATACTCATTTAAAAAGAAATCTGTTCGAAAGTCACAATATTTTAAAATTAGCAACAGTAACTCATAATACATTCCCATTAATGTCCATTAGTGAAATTTAACTTGACATTTTCACTTTGACTCCCTAATAAGGCATATTATTTAGAAGCTGGTGACCTATGAGAAATAAATGTTTATTACACTATTCTGTTTTGTAACTGAAATTATCCACAATGTTTTAATAATAAAGTGATCATTTCAAATATTATAACGTGTGCAAATAACAATATGTATTATTGTCAGTTAATAAATAATAAAACAGCACTTTTAATACATTTATATTTTTTTAAAAAGACATCTATCACAAAATTGAATATTGTTTTAAAATAAATAGACAAAATAAAGTCTCCTCACATTGGGATGTGTGTGTTTACGTTTGCCTTGCCATCCACATATAGAAACAGCATGCAGACAGAGGAATGGTCTGGTTGCTCAAGAGCTGACAAGAAAGTACTTCTCTGGGACCAAGAAGCAGTAACATTGCTTGAGGATACAGCAGTTGTTTGTATAATACATTTTGAATTTAATATATGGCTTGGAGAAGTAAAGGAAGATATTTTTTAAAATCCTTGTTTTAGAGAGTCCACTCACTTTCATGAAGTTAGGCAGTAATAATGAGGTCCGTCCAGTGATGTAATCATAACATCGTTTGCCTCCTTGATTTCTTGGAGCCACAGTGAGCACAAATTGCATTTGAAAATTAAAGTACATAGAAAGAAGATCGTTTTTGTTGTGATATTATAAAACAACCACACATTGTGTTATATTTCCTTTCCAAGTGGTTTTGTTCAATGCAGTATATCAAAAATAGGAAGATTTGGAGCCTGGAGAGATGGCTCGTATGTTAAGAACGCTTGCTGTGTAAGTACAAGGGCTAGAGTTTAGATGATAATACACAGGAAAAAATATTGGCATGATCCATACACATGCCTGTGACTCTAGCTCTAAGTAATGTGTGATGACTTCTATCTTAGCTGAAAACAAACAAGCACATAAACAAACACCAAAACAAAATCAGAGTTCCATCTTCAAGAGGAGACACTACCACAAAGGAATGAGTAATAAAGAATAATAGTACACACTGCTCCTCTGGACTCTTGACATCCAGGGGTGTCGATGTGTACACACACATGCAAACACACACAAACACGCACGCACATACACAACTGACACATATACCACTCAATCACACACATGTGGGAGGTTTGGCCCATCATGCAGCCAATTCCTTCAGGGTTTAAGAAATAATTGGCAAAAGTCATCCCTGTACATGATTTTGAAAGATGTGCTTCTCCATAAAGATAATTATTTGTAGCATGAAGTTAAGACATGCTTTCATAATTATTGATCTTTTTACATTTTTCCTTAAGAACAATAAGGAGATTCTGATAATCAACACCCATATGTCCACCATACTGTGGCAGAGTAAGTTACTATGAACCAATAAAGTCAGAAAATGATTACAATTTTTGTAAACATACCAGACTCATTTATTCTTTTAAAAATGAGTATCTTGAGCCAAAAAGCATTTAATTTGCATGCATGCCATTTACAAATAAAAAAAACCACTACTAAATAAATACTTTTCTTTGGAGAAGCAAGTAAAGGAAAACTGTACTCTTAACTCAAGTCATATAACTCATATGAAGTCCATGCACACTAACAAAAAGTGATAACGTCCAGAAATCCATTAAAAACTAGTATGTGAGCCTAGTCTTTAACAGCTGAGCCAAAAAGAAACAATACTACACAAGTTCAAAAATCTAAAAGAAATAGACAAAAATTGGCAATTTTCTTTATAGGTACCACTTACCAAAATTAAATCAAGATAAAAGAAACCAACCTAATTATACATATAACCAATCCCCATGTCAATAAAAGCAGGCATCATAAGTCTATATATATATATATATATATATATATATATATATATATATATATATATATATATATATATATAAAGCCCAGGGCCACAGTTTTAGTGCAGAATTCTACCAGACTTTTAAAGAAGATATAGTAACCAATACTCTTCAAATTATTCTGCAAAATAGAAATATCAGGAGCCTTGCCAAATTCATTTCATGAGGCCATAGTCACCTGATACTCAAACCAGATAATATTCAACAAAGAAAGAATTACAGACCAACGTCCCCCATAAACATTGAGGCAAAACCACTCAATAAAATACTACAAACAATATCCAAGAACACATCAAAAATATCATTGGCCCTGATCAAGAAGGCTTTACCTCACACATGCAGGCATGGTTCAACATATGAAAATTTGTAAAAAAAAAAAAAAAAAAAAAAAAAAAAAAAACAAAGAAAATTTGTCAATGCAATTTACCATAGCAACAAACTAAAGAACAAAACCACAATAATAACATCTCTTTAGATGATGAAAAAGCCTTTGGCAAAATCAAACACCCCTTCATGATAAAAGTACTGAATAGATCATGGATATAAGGAACATATCTAAATATAATTCTGTCATTTTCAGCATGTAAGTAGCCAAAATAAGATTAAATGGAGAGAAACGCAAAGCAATTCCACTAAAATCGGGCACAAAAGAAGGCTGTCCACTCTCTCCATATCTACTCAATATAGTACTGGAAGTTCTAGTTAGAGCAATAAAACAACTGAAGGAGATCCCAGGGATACAAATTAGAAAAAAAAAAAAAGAATCTTTATCTGTTTTATTAAAAATAAACAAAGTATCATTATTTGCACATTATATGATAATATGCATAAGCAACCCCAACAATACTACCAGGGAACAACATTCAGCAATTCAGCTAGCTATAAGATTAACTGAAAAATATCAGTAGCCATCCTGTACACAAATGACAAATGGGATGAGAGAGAAGTAAGGGAAACCATATCCTTCACAATAGCCAAATAATATAAAATGTCTTGGGTTAACCTTTAACTCAGCAAGTGTAAGGTCTGTACGATGAAAACTTCAAGTCTTTGAGGAAGGAAATTGAAGAAGACATCAGAAGTTGGAGAGACCTCCCTGGTTCATGGATTGGTAGGATTAACATAGTAAAAATGGTATCCTATCAAAAGCCATCTACAGATTCAACACAGTACCCATCAATATTCCCACACAATTCTTCATAGACTTTGAAATAACAGTGCTCAACTTCATATGGAAAACCAAAAATACTCAGAATAGCTAAAACACTATTGTATAACAAAAGAGCATTTGCAGGTATCACGATATCTTACCTCAAGCTGTGCTACAGAGATGTAGGAATAAAAAACACATAGAATTGGCATAAAAACAGACAGGCTGATCAATGCAATACAATTGAAGACCCAGATGTAACTCTACACATCTATGGATTTTTGATAAAGAAGCCAGAAAAATAGACAATGAAAAAAAGAAAACATCTTCAACAAATGGTCCTGCTCAACCTGAATGTTGGTATGTAGAAGAATACAAAGATATCCATATGTATCACCCTGCATGAAACTCAAATCCAAGTGTATCAAAGACCTCTGGCATGAACTCTGGTACTCCCTATTTGACCACTTCCCCTTGGTGGGGAGGCCTAGTGCCACTCAGAGGAAGGGGAAGCAGGCTATCCAGATGAGACCTGATAGGCTGTGATCACATGGTGGTGGTGGAGGTCCCCTCCTGTCACAGGCCTAGGGAAGAGGAATAGGATGAATGAAGGAAGGAGGGGACAAGAGGAAGGTACAGGTGAGGGGATAACAATCTGGATGTAATCTGAATAAATTATTTAAACAAAAAAGTATTTGGGGAAAAAAACTCAATATAAAACCAGATACACTGAATCTGATAGAAAAGAAAGTGGTCATCCTGAATGAGGAAACCCAGACCCAGAAAGAAACACAAGGTATGGACTCACTAATCACTGGTCAAACTTGAGACCCACCTCATGGGAAATAGCCAACCCCTGTCACTATTAATGACATTCTGCTATGCTTGCAAACATGAGCCAAACTAACTTTCCTCTGAGAGGCTCCACCCAGCATTGGATCAAAACAGATGCTGAGACTCACAGCGAAAGAGTAGACCAAGATCTGGGAATCTTGCAGAAGATTTGGGGGAAGAATAGAGGAGAGGGACCGGAAGAGGACAGGAACTCTACAAGAAGACTAACAGAGTCAACTAACCTTGACCCATGGGGGCTTACAGAGACTGAACCACAAACCTAAGTGCATTCCCAGACTGGACCTAAGCCTCCTATACTTATGGAACTGATGGACAGCTCAGTCTTTACATGGGTCCCCTAGCAACCAGAGAGGGTGCTGTCACTAACATGGATTCTATTCCCTAATAGAATACTTACCTCTAACTTACTTCTAGCTTGGCTACCTTATCCTGGCCTCAGTGGAAGAGGATGTACCTAGTTTTTAATGCCCATGAAGTGCTGCAGCAGGTTGGCCAGGGATTCAGGTGGAAGAAGGGAGAAAATACTGGGAGAATGGGCTGAAATTGGTGGCATTTCACAGGTCAGGTGGAAACCTAGTGTAATGGAAACTCCATGTAATCTATGAAAGTAACCTTAGCAGAGATTCTAGTAATGGAGGGCATGGAGCCTAAACTGGTTATTATCTGTAAGCAAGGTAGGCCTCTTGTGGAGGGATTGTGACATCAACCCAACCACAAAAACTTCAAACTACAATTTGGGACCTTAGCCTAGGATAATCATCATTGTAGAGACTTCATCCAGCAACTGATAAAAGCATACCCAGAGTCCCACAGCCAAACTTTAGGTGGAGCTTGGGAGGCCTCCGGACAAGCATCAGGAATGATCAAAGGAACCAGATAGGTCAGGGACACACCAAGATGACATGGCCCACAGAATCAACTAACTGGGAGATCAGGGAGCCCGTGAGAGTGTGACCTAGGACCTCTGTGTATCTTTTATGGCTGATTAGCTTGGCGTTCTTGTGGGAATCCTAACAGTGGGAGCCAGGGCTGTCTCAGACTCTTTTGCCTACCTGTGGGGCCCATTTTCGCCACTCGGTTCCCTTGTTTGGCCTTGATGAGATATGTGCCAGGTCTTACTGTAGCTTGTAATGTGCCTGGTTGATGTCCCTGGGAGACCTTTTTTTTTCTGAGGGAATAGAGATGGGATGGACTTGGAGGAGAGAGAAGGTAAATAAGGAGAGGCTAAGCGCTGGTGGGGGGTTTGGGGGGAGGGTGAGGGGGAATGGGACAGGGAGGGGTCAGGGAAAGGACTGTAGTCAGCATGTTATACATGAGAGAATAAAAAATATGACAAAATAAAATAAGATAAAATGAAAACAAACAAACAGAATTAGGATGCCCCTGACTTCTTTATAACATACTGTAAAAATAATCATCTCCTATCTCATTTTATAATTTTATATGACTGAAAACATAGTAATGTTTATATTTGCAATTTCTAATAAATAAATCATAATTTAAGTTAATAATGTGAGATTTTATAACAAAACTACAATATTTACACACAAATTCACAGTACAATGTGACAATCAGGTCATAGAAAATGGGTAATTATTAATCTGCTAAAGTAATAAAAATGGTTTTTAAAAAGATTTAAATGCTTTGTGAAAGGCATTGAATCTCTAACATATAAAAAATCCAGTTTTTCAAGGAGTTTTAGAAAGGAGATATAAAAAAGGACATACAACCCCACAGAAAAGAATACAGAAAGTGTGAGAGCCAGACAGTATGGAGGACACCAGGAAAACTGTGCCCTCTAAAGCAACTGAGTTTATGGAAGGAATGTGACCTTGCCTAGACTGGGCCCCAGGTAAAAGCACTCTTGGGTGGCTTGACTCCACTTAGACCCCACTGATACGCCACTGAGTTAAACATCTGTGATAGACTGAGAGGAACCATATGGGCTCAGGATTGAAGACCAGGCCAGAGACCCTGGGCAGGGTATTGTATTGCAAAATGACAGGAGGGTGTCTGTGTGTGTGTTTGGAGTGGCATGTAAGAGGAAGAAGACTGTGGGTTATCAAATACTGTGGTTTCTCCTGTCCGATAGAGGATCTAAGAGATTCCCGGATAATTATGCAAAGGCTTTTGTTGTCCAAATTGCATCAATTAATTCATTGATTAAAGAAAACAGAATGCTATAAAAATACATTGTACATAAATGGTTTAACTATGTGTAATCATTAACCAAAATTCAGGTGGAAACAAGAAACCATTTATAAGTAAATTGAAGTAAAAGTAATTTTTATTAACTAAACGATGAATTTTCTCGGCATATTAAATAGTAAGTTAAAACCAACATTGGCCAGTGCTTAACACTGTGAGTTTTTTTTTTAATTTTATTAATTTATTCATATTACATCTCGATTGTTAGCCCTTCCCCTGTTTCCTCCCATTCTTCCCTCCCTCCCACTTCTCCCCTACTCCCCTCCCCTATGTCTGTGATTGAGGAAGACTTCCTCCCCCTATATATGCTCTTAGAATATCAAGTCTCTTCTTGGTAACTTGCTATCCTTCCTCTGAGTGCCACCAGGTCTCCCCATCCAGGGGACATGGTCAGAAAAGGGGCACCAGAGTTCCTGTGAGAGTCAGATCTCATTCTCAACTCAACGGTGGAGAATATCATGTTCATCGGCTAGGTCTTGGTAGGGGTTCGAAGCTTACTGCCTATATTCTCCTTGGCTAGTGCCTTAGTTTGAGGAGGACCCCAGGATCCAGATCTGCCTGTCATAAAGTTCTTCTTGTAGGTTCCCAGGACCCTGTGGGTCCTACTATTTCCCCGTTCTTCCATGCTACTCTTGCCTAAAGTCTCAATCGGATGTCCTCTCCTCTGACCCACTTTCTTGGTAAGTAAAGATTTTCATAGTACATATCCCTTGGACTAGTGTTTTGATATAAGTGAGTATATACTGTTTGTCTCTTTTTGCTTCTGGGTGAACTCACTCATTATGATAATTTCTACATCAATCCATTTGTCCACAAATTTCGGGAATTCCTCATTTTTAATAGCTGAGTAGTATTCCATCGTGTAAATATACCACAGTTTCTTAGTCCATTCTTCTACTGAGGGATACTTAGGCTGTTTCCATGTTCTGGCTATTATGTATAAAGCAGCTGCTGGTCTAACTGGATGTCTACATGTAGAAAAATGCAATTAGACCCTTATTTGTCACCATGCACAAAACTCAAGTACAAATGGATTAAAGACCTCAACTTAAAACCAGAGACATTAATTCAGTTAGAGGAAAAAGTGAGGAAGAGCCTGGAACACATAGACACAGGAAACAACTTCCTGAACAGTACACCAACAGCCCAGGCCTTAATGTCAACAATTAATAAATGGGACCTCATGAGGCTGAGAAGCTTCTGTAAGGCAGGAGACACTGTCAAGAGAACAAAGCGACAGCCTACAAAATGGGAAAAGATCTTCAACAACCCTTCATCTGACAAAGGTTTAATATCCAAAATATATAAAGAACTCAAGAAATTAAACACCACCAAACCAAACAACCCAATTGCAAAATGGGGCTTGGAACTTAACAGAGAATTCTCAACAGAGGAATATCAAATGGCCGAGAAACCTTAAAGAAATGCTCGTCCTCGTTAGTCATCAGAGAAATGCAAATCAAAACAACACTGAGATTCCATCTTACACCCATCAGAATGGCTAAGATCAAAAACTCAAACGTCACCACATGTTGGCGAGGATGTGGAGAGAGAGGAACACTCCTTCATTGCTGGTGGGAATGCAAACTAGTACAACCACTTTGGAAATCTATCTGGCGCTTTCTCATAAAAATGGGACTAGGGCTTCCTCAAGACCCAGCCATCCCACTCCTTGGAATATACCCAGAAAATGCCCTACCACATAACAGGGACATATGCTCAACATTGTGGGTTTTAATCAGTACAGAGACATTTCATCCTGTGGCCAAATCTACAAATGAAGTGGTTTTGCTTTGAGAGTGTAGCACCTCCTGCCCATAATTTTTGACATGTGTTTTCAAAGTATTTGACATTTCTCTGGTTCCTTTAGGCTTAAGGATGACCAGATAGACCTTGCTTTGGCTAGTGGAACTTTCTGGAGGTACCCAATATTGTTTCTAGCAAAAGCATTTAATTGCTGGTGATGGAATTTTATTTTGAAAATTTTGAAAATTTTGGAGGTTACACAGGAAAGCAGTCCTAAATTGTATATGAATAAAAGCTGTCTTAGTTATACAGACTTGAGAAGTAGAAATAAACCTTTGGTATTTTTAAGCTTTTTTTCATAATGCATTAGGATTTTTTGCATATTTATATTATAATTTCTTTACATTACATCTTGATTGTAATGCCCTTGCTGTTATCTTCCTGTTCCCACCCTCCCTCCCTCTTATGCCCTTCTCTCCTCCCCTAGACCTCTAACCAGTGGGATCCTCCTCCCCCACCTTCTCATCACAGCCTACTAGGTCTCATCTGGGTAGCCTGCATGCTCTTCCTCTGTGTTCTCACAGGGCCTCTCTGCCAAGGAGCAGCGATCAAATATCAGGCACCAAAGTTCTTGTCAAAGGCAGTACACCCCCTTCCCCTTCTCCATGTGGAGAAAGCTAACCATCAGCTACATCTGACCAGGGTGTCTAGGTTCTAAGAACTTGAGAATTTGTCATTTAAGAACATGCTTGTCATATCTGAACTATGCCTGCTGGCTACATGAAAATTGGAAGACTTCCATTATAGAATGGTCCTCATGCTATTTCAAAGGTTTTCAAAAGATTAAGTACTCTTTGTAGTGCTTCACGTGGGAGAACACCATTGCTACTTTACACATGGTCCTTTGGAACTGCTGCCTGGTAGGCTGCATTCATTAGCTGTCAAAACATATTCCATCTCTATTCTTTTTTTTTTTTCCCCCAAGACAGGGTCTCTCTGTGTAGCCCTGGCTGTCCTGGATTTCTTTATAGACCAGACTGGCCTCAAATTTACAGTGATCT
Source organism: Acomys russatus (assembly GCF_903995435.1). NCBI lineage: Eukaryota > Metazoa > Chordata > Mammalia > Rodentia > Muridae > Acomys > Acomys russatus. Next base: position 39,728,935 of record NC_067141.1, on the reverse strand, counting down.
GCTTGCCTCTGTCTCCTGAGCGCTGGCATTAAAGGCATGGACCACCAACGGCATGCAAGGTGGCTTTCATACATCATTACGTAAAGCAGATGCTTGTGTGGTCTAAACTTCCCTTCCACAATGCTTCTTTTAATGTGAGTTCTCCTTTGCGAAATGCATGTTAGAGGTTGGTCTGGTGCTATGTATTTTGATGCTAATTACTGGCTTGCCAGATCTAGTTGCTGACCAGAACCTTATTTCCCTGATTAGCTGAATAGGCCCTACACCTGGGCAGGGCAGAAGGAAGGGGTGAAGAGGAGGTTCTTGGACTTTGTGCAGAGAGAATTTGGCAAGGATAAGCCGATGGACAGAGGAAGAAGAAGGAGGTTCACCATGGTATAAGAAAGCCATATGGTGCCAGAGGAGGAGCCCTGAAGCCTCACATAAAAGAAATGGCCCAAGTGAACAACCTTAGCAAGTATTTTGTGATTATGGATTAGAGTTGAATTAAATAGAAATTATGAGAAGCAGATGGTATGGGATGGAGGCTGGGATATAAATGAAGGTAGTTTAGGAGGTAAAATCTGTCTTGCCCGAGGTGAAAATAGGCTCTTTTAAAATACATCAAGTTTCTGTGTCTCTTTGATTATGATAATAGGTTAGATAATACCGCTGTAATAATTATAAGACTAATAATAAATATTTATTAAGCCATACTTCTAAACTAACAGCAATATGTAAGGAATATCTAGCCTTGTCTTCTTATTTGTAGTTTTTACTTAATAGGAATATATAAAGTTATAAGTCCAAGTCTGTCTCAGTAAATCACATTTCTTGAATCTTTCCAATAATCTCACAATTTCAAGTTAAATCTTAGGAATGGTTCTTGCTTCTGGGCTAAGAACAGCGATTACTAACCCGGAAAGCTACTTAGCAACTTGGACTCTTGAGGCAAAATTTCCTACTTTCTTATGTTTTGATTCCTTCACATTGAGAAGGGCAGTGCATAACATGTTTGACAGGATTAAGATAATAGGAGGAGCTTGAAACATGGATCAACATATGCTGGACATTGTTAGATGCTACATGGAAGGAAAATGAAATAACTTATATAATGGTAGCACAATGTCACACTCTAGTTCCCTCAAAGCATGTCGTTACAGCTTCATGATAATTGATGCCAGGTTGGTTTTATAGTGATTTTTCTAAGTGGAATCTCCTGCAGTTTGAGAGAGCAAGTAAAAATTTGTCATGTTCTCACCATATTCCAGGGTCTACTTCTCTGAAATATTAGTAGTTGCAGGATTCTTAACTTTGCTGTATTGAGCTCCATAAGATATAGAGGTGTTTTGATATCGCTTAATATCACTGTTCTAAGATACAAATGACATTACAATGATGAAAATCTTACTGTCATTCACAGCCTAAGACCAATAAATAAATTTAAAGTGTTTAAACAGACCGAAAGGAAATGTTACTGTCTATGAGACATCACAAGAAATATTAAAATGAAATGTTATAAAAGATATGAGGAACACACTTGCCTCTGCCTAGAGCAGATGGTGTCATGTAAACAGAGTTTGGAATCTTAGCACACTCAGGGTGATAGGTGGAATTTTGACAGGTGCCAATGATGCAAGAGCATTGCAGGAGGAAGGAACAGCGTGAAGAAGGAGAGATTTCAGAAATGTTTGAAGCATATTAAAGTTAAGACTTGGAGGCTTGAATACACAAATGCATTTTCAAAGGGAAAACAATTGCGATTATTCTCAGTGTACAATGACCTAATTCTTATTAATGATTGCATTTGTAAACTATTCTGATGCAATCCAGAAATTAGTTGATTAAAACAAAAACTGTCTATTCACGTTTACAGCAAGGACTTCACAGAGGTTTAGTTTAGTGGTCATATATGACCAGCTCATATGAACTGCAGTTGAGATGTGAGCTGCCATTGTGTGTTGTGAAGTCTTGACTGTGCCTGGAGGATACACTCCAAATTGCCACACTCATATTTCCATTATCAAGGTGACCCATCCCTTGTTATGTGAATTTTTTCATTGTGCAGTTGAGAATCCTTCCCACATGGTAAGCAAGTCCGTATGTATTCAAGAGAAAACAAAGTAGAACTCTTAATATTTTCTTATTATGTAACTTCCAAAGTCACAGTAATTTTTAGCATTTCCTTGAAATCCTACTTTGTTGAGGGAGATGAATATAGATGCAGGAGGTGGACGCTGTTGGCAATGTTTCTGAAAGCTCACTACCACAGCTGTGTTTGTGTTTAAAATAAAACATGGCCCTTAGTTAGGTCCATGTTAATAAGACTCCAAGAATGAATCACTAATTATACTATATAGTACATCTATGAGAAAATCTTATTCTCCTGATCTCACCTATCCAATGGCATGAGATTAGATGTACATAATTTTCTTTTATGCACTTCTTCTTCCCATACAATCTCTTCCACCAAAGGTTTAAGTGAAGTCTTAACTTCGGGATCATAGCTTGAGGAAGAATTTCTAGTGTGAGATGTGACATGAAAGCTTTGAGATGCTTGATCAAGAGGCAGTTAATCAAGACCCCACTTGAAACGCATCAGGAAAGCCACTATTACTAACAGGTGTCACTGGCTTCTCAAGACTAGTTCAGCCAACAGCCCAGGTGACAAAGGACAGCAGATGTTAAACTTGCTGACTTTCCATAGATGAACATACTGAGAGTTAAGAGGAAACCAAATAACTGCTACCTCTCGGATTATTGTATACTGTTCTCAGTTTCAGGTTGCATTTTCAAATCATAAGTAGTTCACAAGGCTTTATTTGGCCTCTCGCTTTTATTGGTCCCAAGTTCAATCAAATGAACTGCTGAAAGCTAAAACCTGAAGCAGCTCATCTGCTGAACAATGAACTCAAAACAAGCCTAGGGCAGCAAACGGGATCTTAATTGCTACTGCAATTTCTCTAGTGCTTTGCCCTCTAGGTGACTATGTGACAAGAGGTCTCAATGAATTAAGAATAGTGGAACAAAATTCCTGGGCACAAATAGTAACCTCCCCTGCCTATTATCTGGCAGGCAGGTCTCTCCTTAGCTCAGGTAATCCTACTTAACACAGTCACCTGAGGGTGTTAAGAGATTATGGACTGCCCTCACTTCAGAGGTCTCTTGAAGAGTCATGGGGAGAAATAATCACATTATCCCTGCCATTATTAAACACTTATTGAATGCCACTGGAGGGCTAGACATTACAAGGGAGTATCCATTTTGCACACATTAGAAAATGTATATGCCCTTTACCTCAGAAGCATATTAACAGCATTGCTCTTCCTGTCATGTTTGCTTTCATTTCCGATGCAATCTTTGGGGACTTCTTAGGTGGTAAAGGGCTCATTTGATTGTTTTTCTGGGATGAACTTTCATCCTCTTTGTCAGTTCACCCCAGTTGGGAAATATGTCTATTCCCAGAAATGATCTCCTTCCTCAGCCATTTTTAGAGTCTCAGGAAGGCGAGCATTCATCTCACTCCAGGCACTTTAAAGGGCCCAGTAAAGTGGTAGAGGGGTGATATTTTGATTTTGCATCTGATTAGCCTCTGAAACTTGCAATATTTCACAGGAGCCTTTGTAGATTTTGGAGTGTCCCCGGCACATTTGTACAAAGCAACAAAGCACTTATTAAGAGGTTCACAGTGCCCAGCTAGCACGGAGTAAGTGGGGGGGGGGGTTCCTCCTTAGCTGAAAGTGAAAAACCTGGGACACAGACGCACTAAACAACTCTCACCTGGCTTTGTCATCAATAAATATTTGAGGCCAATTGAACAGAGGCCAGCTAGCATGCTTGTATGCTATTTCCATTTTAACAACCTGGTGGAAATATGGGAAAAAAACAAACAACCAAATAAAGAGATTTCTATATGTAACTTTGACATTAAATGCCATATACAAATGTGATTTTGAATTTGTAGAATATGAAATGAGTCTGTTTATTTCTTTCGGGGTATTGTAACCTACACGAAAAAAGACCTAACTTTTCACTGAGAGTGTGTGTGGTGACTTAGTGAGGTAAGCCTCACTGATGCCAGGTTCTTTCTTACCTCAAAATTCTAAGTAAACACACACACACACACACACACACACACACACACACACACACACACACACACACACACAAATACACGGCCTAATCTCCATTGATACCTCTGTCATTTACAACTAAGAAAAAAGATATCTTTAATTTTTGTATTTAAAGATTAAATATATGCAATTTTAAAATTACTTAAAAGATTAAAGCCAGTGTCTCCAACTTTAATCATTCTTTCCTTTAGTTATACACCCATGATAGTGCCCAAAATTTTCCAACTCAGAGTAGCCTCTTGCTTAGATTCTTATCATCTTCTGCTTACTATTATGGTACAAGACAAATATATTTTCACCCCCTACTTTGTATTTATTTCATTGCAAGACACATAAGTGAATAGCATGTTAAAATTCACCCTGTAATTGAATGCTTTACATTTAAATATATTTTGTTTTACAATTACAGATGTTTTCTAGAATCATAGAATGTATTCTTTCCTTTAAATTTTCTATTTATTGTCTATTTTTGAGAAGACAAGAAAAATGTATTTGTTGTGCAACTATGAATGTGTGCATGTATACAGAAATTAGCATATACATACATATTAAATAATACCTCTATCTATTTACTAAATTAACACATGCTTGAAAGCAACCATTTTCTGAAACTGCGACAACGGAAATGTTGGTCTTCTGTTTGTTTTGAATTATGAGAAAAAAGAAGCATTGACCTACCAGAAATTATGCTATGCAAGTTAAGGAAACAAACCATAATATATTATCTGAAGAGTATAAGCAGAATTCATTAAACGTGGAAACTGAAGTCTCTCTTCATTGTTTAAATCCCTGGATTAAACTTTCTCTGGAAATTGTGGTTATATAAGACAACCAATTATCACTTCTAGCCATGTCCTTAATAGTGGACTTCTGTCACTTGCAATTCTAACAAATATACTCTTTGTTTGCTTCCCAAAATATCACTTTTAGCATTCCAGGGCACACTGTACAATTTGATTTGTTGAATGCAAGTACACACCATTATATCAATCGTGCTATATGTACCTTATACATTAATGACTTAAATTGAAATAAGCCATAAACATCTTAATGTACCATTAAATATTAACTTGTTCTTAGTTTAGAGCACAGTAGCCCAAGATACATTTATTCACCAGATTACATAGACAAATTTCTATCACCTATATAGGATGATAATGTGTTTCAATTGTTATTCTAATGAAAAGAGTACTTGTGTCCGTCTCCCACTGTTCTCCTTCTCCCTCTGATGCTAATTCCTGCAGGTAAAACTGTACCTTCAAATGAGTGTTTTCAAAAACAAAAGTTAAATGTGGTCTTCATGGAAAGCCTTTTGCTTTGAGAGTTTACTCTGGCATTATAACCTCCAGTCCAGCCTTTGTCCCCTCAGTTCTGTGTTTATATTTTTATTTTGTACACCTAAATAGTTTTAGTTTGATTTAATTTTCTGAAATTAGTTAAGAGTCTCTTTATGACTTAATTCAGATTCTTAGTCTTTAAAAAGAACAAAATTCATTTTGAATTCTTACAAAGAATACACTTATCTTTATTTTTATCATCCTATTTTACTAGCTATCCAATTTCATATTTTTAACTTTTTTGGCTTCATTTTCTCCCATATTTTCTATTTTTTGACTTTAAAACTTTGGGTTCTTTTTGTCCTCAAACTAGTCACTTGGAAAGAATATATATTCTTTTAATTTCAAGTAGAAGATTCATACAGGCTTAACAAATATGATGAACCCAAAGCTCCCTACATTAGTAATCGTGATAGGAGGATGGACTGTGACATTTTCCTATACGGACAATAAGGCAAATTAATCATATGTGATTACTTTTCAGAACACCATTTTTGTGGTTTTCTTGGTATGCTTTATATATTCTCCTGATTATCATAAAATTTAATTTATTATATATTTTAATACTAGAAAATGTTAGTTACACTGTTGCTTTTGTAAGCATCTTTATAATTTAAATAAGTGGCTACATCTACTTCATAGCTGATTACTTATAGTTCATACATTTTTCACTTTTATGTTTATTTCTATTAACTTTTTCCTATATAGTTACATAGGTGACATATTTTCACATCTAAGAGGCACACAATATGAACCTTTATAAATAAAATATTTAAAATTTAGTTTTAGTTTACCGAGATTGCCTGAGCATTAATTTATTATTTTTGGCAAACAGAAAATTTTCAATCGGTTTCTTAGTTATTCAATATTTTCCCTTAGGTGTTCGGGGATAATTCTAGTTCATTTTCAAAATCACAAGTCAGCCGTTTTATTATCTGATCTATCACTTGTCCTTTTTCTCTGTTTTCATTATATAAAGATGTCTGTCACTTGAGAAGTTATCAGGCTTTCTCTCTTACTAGCTAACAGTGTCTTTGGCTCTAGTAACTTTCGTGGAAACATTGCAAACGTATTTGGATATTTTACTGGCAAGATTAGGCTGCATCTTCTGTGACAGTCATGTTTTATTCCTCTCTTCCTTGCTTGGAAATAGTTCTGTGTTTATTCTCTTGTCTCTCTTATTCTTTTTTTATTTGCCACAAATTATTTAATTTATACCACTGTCATTTTAATTCTGTCTTGCCTTCATCTTTTCCTGTATATCTTTCCTAAATTCTTCCTCAGAGTCTGCATTAATTTTACCCTGTAACATCACTTTATATTTTATCTTTCAACGTTTTCCTTAGGTCACAAAGAGATGATGAGAAATGAGAACCAGGACTTTATGTAAGAAATTCTTACTAAGTCATGCTTTGGTTGCCTGTATTTTCAGTGTGATAATTTATTTACTTCTTTTCACATCCGACTTCTATCGTACATGTCCTTAGTTCCTATTCAGGTCATCCATCCTTAAGAGAGATTAAATATATCTTGCACAAAATGATATAAGCCAGTTATTCACAACTACTATTTAAAACTAGAGTTTTCATTTATAATCTAAATTTTTCTATCAGATTATAGAATTTGTGTTAATTTTAATGAATTGAAAACAAAAGGGGAAGCATAGAGTCTCCCCATATTTTGGAAATTTTCTGCATATTCTGCCTTGAGACCATTTTCTTCTACCAACACTCTGTCTTGACATCCATTTACATAGACAGACCCTAGCTCCCCATTTATTCTGTTATAGTTGAGAACATTGTATGGAAAATTGGATTTACATATATTTGTACACATCAAGGAAGTTAACGGATTAAAAAATGTGCACCACCTGTAAATCCAGTGCTTCTCACCACTGCATGCATTTCTCAGTATTTTCAGATTTGCTACTGTGTCTAAATTGGAAGCAAATAATGTAAAACCAGTGCTATCCTTATTTATTTGAATTCCCTCTGATATTTTTCCCTTTATCTCTAAAAACACATGAGTAAAATATTATTATCACTTACATACATGTGCAAAATGAAGGTACACACTGTCTAAAAGTTAAATCAAACTACTTAGCTTCTGCATTAAGTAACACACGTGTTTCATAAGAACACTGAAAATATAGTTAGAATTCTTTATGTACACCATGTATTGAAATTAACTGCAGTTGGTGTCATGTATTATAGACTCATAATATTTAATTAAAGCCGTATGTCCTTTGACAGCTATCTCCCTATTCTCCTTCCTTAACAGTATTGCAAGACTATCAGTCAATGTTCTAAGTTATGTGCTTGAACTTTTACAGTAGTTTTCAGGGTGAAATTATTCCGAATTCATTTTTCTATGCTTGGTTTATTGCACTTAACATACTGCTCAAAAGATTCATCCATCTTGTTACAATTATAGAATTCCCCTCTTTTTTAAAGTTGAATAGCTCACTATGTATATAATGTTCCAGTATATGTGCTATACTTTTTATTTGTCCATCAATGCACAGTTTGACCGCTTCTGTGTCATAACGTAAGTTGTGTTGCACAAAAGAGTGCACGTCCCTTTGTCATGCTGGTTTTAATTTCTTTGGATATATATATATATATATATATATATATATATATATATATATATATATATATATATATATACATATATATATATTGAGTCATATGATAGATTTATATTTAATTTTGATGAAATTTCATATAATTTTACAGAATGACTGTATGCATTTAAACTCCCACCAGTGTGTGTGCTCCCCTCATAAGCAAACCTTGTTATCATTTGGTTGTAATAGTAGCCATTCTAACAGATGTGAGGTCAAATTCTATTCTTGTTTTGCTTTACATTTCCATGATAATTAAGAATACTGAACATTTTTCTCATACATACTTGCCGTTTGTATCTCTTTTCTTGAAAAGCATTTATTCAGATCCATTATCCCTTTTCATATTTATTTAATTAATAACTAATATATTTATTGACTTGTGTTGACTTCATTTTATAATTTGATTAGTAACCTTTTATTGGATATATGGATTTCAGACATGCGCTTCCATTCTGTTTGCCTGTTCCTTCTCCATATACTCTTGTAAGTATATGTTTCTTTAAAACTTTTAGGAAGAAGCTGGTCAACTGTCATGTTCTAGTTTATAAAATTGCATCCATATGCAAAATCTTCTACCACTCTGAATCTTTTATTTTCTGGTTCACCCATTTTCCCTAACATGTTGTGCAAAGTAAATGGGACAATGGTATCAAGTGATAACATATATTTACATTTTATAAGAAACCTAGTTCTCCCTTATTCTAAATTGACATCCAGTCTTCCAACCTGCACATAAAAAAAAAATACAAAACATACATGTGAATGAACCACAAATCTATCTACATGCTGCCAGCCAGATGTGTTAATTAAATAAGCCAACTCATGAACAATTGATATTTAAATCGGAATTTCTAACATCTTATTTTCTGAAAAATAAGCTTATCTCTTCTTAAAGTTGACTGATCTGGTGGGACTAAGTAAAAATTAACCTGTTCTGTATTCCCTTACTCTCTTTAATATGAAAAATACATTTGAGTAAAGATTCGTTTGGGGCAAAGCTCAAATTTACCATTTTCATAACTGTTTAAAATTTGTAAAGTACTCTGCTTAAGGCTTAAAAATAGCAATATATATATATATATATAATGTAAAATGTAGTAAGCTGAAATGAGACACAAAAACTCTAGTATAATTTTGAAAAAATTTTCTGCATTCAACAAAAGTTAGTTTTTTGTCGGTTTGTAAAGATTCAGTCTTTGCTTTTCTCATTTGTTCTCACTGAAAAGCTCCCTAAATCACTTATGTCTAACTTTACAATTACATAAAGAGTGGGTGTAAGCAGAGATTACTAGTGGGGCTTGAATTTAGTTGTCAGTATATGGTCAGTAATGAGGTACTATACCACCTACTGAAAAATCCTATAGTTTTAATCTGCAAGTTTACAGGTTCTACTAGATTTGATAATAAGTTATTAAGGTTAGTTTTAAATTACATAAAAATAAATTTCTTTTGATAAAACATCAGTAGATGATAGAATGTGTGTGTGTGTGTGTTTGTGTGTGTGTGTGTGTGTGTGTGTGTGTGTGTGTGTTTCAAATATTTTGGTGGTTTCTATTATCATTTGGTTAGTAATCTATAGACCTACAATTTTCTTACGCGTTGCCAGTTTACATCTTTGTGGATTAAGAAATGGCTACTAATTTTATATACTATAACATGTGAATAATTTAAAGTGTTATTTTAAAAATAGTTCTAAAATGTTGATGTTCAAGAGAACTAAGTGTGTCAGAAAACCGTGCTAATGTTAGTCTGCAATCTATAGATGAAAGCAACAATGTATTTCCAAAGCTCCTACGTTAAATTTTACAATTAGTTCATGAGAGCAGCTTGAATATTATTGCAAAATTACAATAAGATACAAGTACATATAAATCACAAACAACTTGCCCCAGTCAGTCACACATTGGTAAGCAAAGTAACTAGGCTAGCAAAGCTTTCTTAACAAAATATACACTCAATGTCAGAGGACAAAGTGTGCTGCCAAGCAATGGTGTGAAGCCAAATTGCTGTTTATGACATGATGTGTCTGCCTCATTGTTAGTTATGGAAAGGAATGAAGCCTAATACAATCCTACAAGAAAGCATAACAGAACATCTAACTTGCACATCAATATTTATTTAAAAATCTTACTGTTCTTTTGATACTAAGAGCTCACAAAGACCCAAGCTCAATGCTTCTATATATCATAAAGCTTTTCTGAATACACGAGCGAAAAGACTAATTAAGTCAATGCTGCATGTGGAAAATCGGGTTCTTAGCAATTATTTCCCCTTTAGGAAGATAACTTTATTTATCAATGTCTACTGCTCCACCGTTCGAATAAATCTTTTTCTAAGTGAGGCATCTGACTTGCAGTCCATGGCTATCAGAAAAACATGACCATTCAACCCAATCTGAGATTTACACCTGAGCTCAAAACATGCTCCAATGTAATATGCAGCCTCCAATCCTGGCTGGCACAGCATTGATCTTTAATCTGACATTAAAACAATTACTAGAAAAGAGGAGCCCTATTAAGAAGATGCCTGCTTTTATATTCTGTCACATCAAAGTGAGGTGGAGATAAATATTTTCATATATTATTGTTAAAGCATTTAATTTCTTGTCAATGTGTTTTTGAACTGTGAGATGTTGATGAACCCAGCTTCATCATCCCAGTTTACATATGAAATCTAGAATTTTTTTATATCTCCCTGTCACCGGTTCACAAGCAAACCATTCTGTAATGTTCAATTCTAATTGGGAGATTCAAAAACATGTATTCATACATGCAAATATGTATATATATGAATAGTTTATTTAAGATTTATCTTCTATCTGGCTAATTTAATGATTACAACAAAAAAGTATATTTCCACTTTCTGGAATAACTGAAAATAGTATTCAACTTAGTTGAGCCTAAATTTATGGGTAACTGTTGGCCCTTCCCATATGGGATATATTTAAATACTCCCAAGTCTGTTGTCTTCTGCTCTTTTTATTTTCAGAAAAAAAAAAAAAAAAAGATTGCCAGCCAAATGCAGACTATGCTCTAACAAAGATGATACTGGAGATACTGGAATGGAAAAAAATGAAATCCAGCCTGAAGCACCATTAATATCTCTCTTTCTGTGTCCCCTGTTTCTAAATTCTTCCAATTTAAACAGTTGCACAGAAAAAAATAGAGTAGCCTAAAATTTTTTAAAAATTGATCCAAAGTTTATTCAAAGGAGTTCATCCAAAGAGAATCAGCTCTCCCCAGTTTTGAAGGTCCTCTGCTAGTAAGGAGGGCTTTTAGTGGCTTATGTGTGAAAATAAGGCACCAAGAAAGACATTGGCTTATGTACTTGGTGCCTTAAGTCTGATTTAACTATAGGATTGGACTACTCTCTGTTTTTCCTTTCTAATTCTTAAGACTTCCAGCCTTTCCCCTTTAAAGATATCAACATTTAAAGACCAATAGACGTTAGTACAATTAAATATGGTGATATTCAATTAAATATATATTCATTTATTCATTCATCAGCTTACTACTGTGATGGTAAGGTGATTAAAAAAATAAATACTTGGGTCAGGCTTAGAGGATCATAATGATTTCTCAACTCTGGAAAAATAGGCAAATTGCCTGACACTAGGAACACCTTCAATTTCAGTTATAGTATGACAATGTATTGGAAGTATTAAAGAACCTTTGTATGGAAAATGGAAGTATACTGGGTGTCAGGACCACAATGTGTAGATTTAAAATATTAACTCTAAAATCAAAAAGATTTGGGCCTTGGAGTCAAAATGCCACAACTTCTGATTTTTTCATTGCCTTACAAAGTTGTTAAGATAATCATCAGGGTATAATAGTTAATTATATATTATTGTGAAAGCATTGTGATATTCAAGCAAGACGAAAAAAGATGAATCACCTCATATCTTCTTCAGACTAAGTAGCTCTATACATACCTATTTAAAACATAACTGAATGTGATAGGTACAAACAAGGGCAGCAGAAGTGAGAATGTTACAAGGTTCAAAACAAACAAAGGAGAGATGTGAAGACATCACATTCTTCCAGGGAAATTATTAAAATCTTCACAGTGAGTTACAAATCTGGTCTGAAGAACTAACATTGATTCCTTAAACTCACAGAGAACCCTGGACTCCTAATGCGCCATCACCAAATTGGAGATGGCAGAACCCAAAGAATTCAAAATTTATTTAAAGCACAATAAAGGTTTGCTTCCTGTGTGACACCACCACTCTACTAGGTCAAGGGGTGTAAAGATGCATGTATGTTATTGTCCCGAATGTGCCATAACATACATTCTGTACTATGGAATCTATAGACATGTAGATAGATATGGTAGTGATCTTGGAGTGGAGAGAAGGGACATTGCTTTGATATCAGATGAAGACTGTAGAGTGTCTTTAAAGAAAAAAATGAAACTTGGAAAATAAAATTTTGAAAGATTTATGGTAGCCTCAAGGTAAAATCATGAGAGCCTATGTATCAAAGTGCTAGGCTTATTTTACTCAAACCTTTTATATCTATAAATTGTATTTCTAAAAGTGTATTGGAGAAATGAAAGGAGAAGGAAAAGAGAAGAGGCTCAGATATGATGCCATTTTTAAAATAAATGGTCTTCTGATATATATGCCAAAGGTTATTTGTGTTCAGTAATGCAGTCACATTGGGGTCTCTCTTGTCCACTCTCCATGCAATCAAAGGTAATGACGCTGAGTTGTTTTAAACCCATACATACAACAGGTGCTTTTCAAATTTTTCTGTTAATAAACGCCCAAGGAAACAGGAAGTAAACCTCCTAGGACTGCTTGGGGATAGATAAATTAACAAGCAAGATGCCTTCAAGATGTTGTTTTGTCAGGATTCCTGATGTGCTTGATAACTGACAGGTATGAACATAGGCCTCTGAGTTACACTTATCCTTACAGTGCTTGCTCTCCATTCCTGTCAGTCTCCTCTTGGCTATATAATTCTTTATACAGTCTTGCTTTTTAATATTAACCCTTTATTCTTCTCTGTTGAGCTTTAAGTCTGGGTTTTACTTTTTATTTGTGACTTATGGACTTGCCATTTATCTCCAAACAAAGTTACTTCTAGACATAATTGCATTTGAAGTTGCTTATTTCATCTAAGTTCTAATGGCATCGCAACCATCTAACTTGGACCACTTTGAGACCAACATTATGGTGATTTTTATCTTGCCATTTGTATGTTTTTCATATTGAAAACTAGTAAAATTCTGAAATTTTTAAAATATCTTAAATCAAAAAAAAAAAAAAAGAAAGAAAAGAAAGAAAGAAAGAAAGTAAGAAAAGAACTGATTCCTCCTTAATCATCGAATCCTAAACAACATATTTTAGCAAGAGTTTGGCCCTGTAAGCAAATTATAATCATTTTTAAGTTAACTCTATGTTAAGTGTGGAGCATTTGAATGTTTAATTAATTGTGTGTTGTTGATATATTCACACAGAAATCTTTAAAAGGACAATACAGTATATGACTGCCATTTCCACTTATTTCACAACTTTTCTGTTGTGCAGTAGACACAACAGAAACTCACTTTCACAGACGATATACAGATTTTTGTAGTCTATATTCCTCACCTTGCTTTGTACAGAGTCAGAAGAGAGTAGAGAATCTCAATTGAGAAAACGCTTATGTGGATTAGCCTGTAGATAAACCAATAGGGCATTAGTGATTATATCTTAATTAGCGGTTGATGGGAGAAGGCCTAGCCTATTGTGCTCCTGAAATGCCTGGGATGGTACTCTTGGGCTATGTAAGAAAGTAGACTGAAGCGGGGCATGAAGAGCAAGGCAGTAAGCAGCACTCTTCCATGGGACCAATAGCTTCCTACCCTGTTTGAATTCCTGTCCTGTCTTCCCTTGATAATAACTGTAATGTGGAAACATAAGCCAAATAAACCGTTTCTTACTCAGTTTGCTTTTGGTGTTGTTTCCTCACAGCAATTAAAACTCTGATTGAGACACATAGTAATACATCTTGAAAAGTGTCTATAAGAGCTTTCTCCTGCAGCAGATGGAAACAAATAGAGACACATAGACAGACAATATGCAGAGAGTGAGATAACTTGGAACCCTAAGCCATAAGTGGATATATCTATCAAGTCCTTCCCCTTGGAGGTCAGGAAACCCCATTGAAAAGGAAACAGAAATAGCATAAGGGCCAAAAACCCCCCCCCCAAAAAAAAGGCCATTTAAATGAACAGAAGCTAAGATCATATGAACTCACAGAGACTGAGTTAGCACTCTGCGGACCTACCCAGGTCTGCACCAGGTCCTGTGTGTGTGTGTGTATGTGTGTGTATGTGTGTGTGTGTGTGTGTGTGTGTGTATGTATATGTATTTCAGTTTAGCACTTTTGTAGGATTCCTGAGTGTACACATGAAAGGCTATCTGATTCTTATACCATCTCTTGGAGTTTTTCCTTTGCTAGATTTTGTCTTGTCTAACTCTGATGTAACTATTTCTGTTTTGTCTTATTATATTTTATTTTGTTATATCCTATTATAATCTGTTAGAAGCATGTTCGTTCCTTGTAGAAAGATTCTGTTCTGTCTGTATAAAAGCATCACCTGTCAATAAAAATCTAATAGCCTAGCTGAGGCAGGAATTAGGAGATGGGAAATTTAGGAGGAAAAGGACTGTGGAATAGATCCAGGCATGGTATGTTACCCAGGAAGACGTGAGAAGGACAGACGTATGGTACCTAAGCAAAGGTAACCAGCCACAGAAAAATGTAGCTTAGTGTAGATGGGTAATTTTAAGTTATGAGCTAGTCAGAGAGGAGCTTAGATATATGGCCAAAGCATATGGACAAATGTAAATATATTTTGAGCCTGATAGTTGTTATTCTGGAAGCTTTGGCCTGGGAGGTGAAAAAAAAAACACTGCAACATTTTGTAATGAGACACAGAGAGGGAACAGGTTTGGATGGAAGAGGGTGTGAAGGTAGAGGGAAGGGAAATCACAATCAGGATATATTATATAAGAAAAGAACCTATTTTTCATGAAAGAGAAAAAAAGAGAGAAAAGTGACTGTAGTCTAAGCAGTTGCATAATATTATAGTTCATGTTTGCATCATACATACAACAGTTAAATTACATTTAAGTGTAGATATATAAAGGCAGTTAAACATGGAAGTTTCTTGCTACAATAGACTTTTGGGGACCCGCAAATGTGTGAAGATGTTCTATCTCCTTTTTGTTTCCTTTAGCCTCTTTCTTTTTTCCTTCCTTTCCTCCTTCCTTCCTTCCTTTCTTCCTTTCTTTCTTTTTTCTTTCTTTGTCTCTTTCTGCCTTTTTAAAAATTTTGTTTCTTTTTATTTTATGTACATTGGTATTTTGACTGCATGTATCTCTGTGTAAGGATGTGAGATCCCATGGCAAAGGAGTTACAGACTTTGTTGTGAGCTGCCATCTGTGTGCTGAGAGTTGAACGTGGGTCCCGTGGAAGAGCAGCCTTGGCTCTTAACCACTGAGCCATCACTCCAGCCTCCCCCCTCCCCCCCTTTTTTTTTTGAGAGAGGGTTTTATAGAGCACAGACTATAAATAAAAATGACCTTGAAGTCTTGATCTTGCCGCTTCTTCCTCTGATGTGAAATTTTTCCATTTTCTAAACATTTACTGGGGAAACAGTTCTGCAGATTTAATAAGGTTTGTAGAGAAATCAGACTATTTCCAAGCCTAATATATCCCCAATTGAATGTATTGATATACCAGAAGATTTGCCCCTGTACATGAATTTTTGTAGTGTCAAATACTAACTGGAAAAAGAAGGCTCTGATTTACCTTCTAACATTTCTTTTGGAAAATATGTCAGATACACAGCATTTATTCACTAGTCTATATGTTTAAGGTTTGTCTGCTTAAAAGCATACAATCACAGGTATAATGATTGATAGCACTAAAATTACACATATATCATAGCATTATTTAATATAATATTAAAGGATATGCTTTTCTTTGTGGTCTTGTGCACTTTATCTTATAGTTAGTATTAAGCTGGACATAGTAAACTTTAAAACAATCTCTAACCTATAATTTTCAAATAGATTTAATAGTGCTAAATATAATATCCATTTCATAAATTATAATTTTCTAGGTCTCACAACTGAGTAACTTTTTCATTAATTCTTTGCCTCTGGCTCATCTAAAACCATAATTCTCTTTTACTGAACTGTTTAAAGGATTTGATTTAGCACCAAGGTGAATACCATATACAGAGATGAAATTTCACTGTTGCCTAGTTTTATAATATAGCTGTATTTATTATTGGAAGCAAGTGCCCTTACCAAATGGGTCATCTCTGCCATGAAATCGGTCTTTAAGTTAATGTTCATTTTCAACATTATGAATTAATAATAATAATAATAATAATAATAATAATAATAATAATAATAATAATTTCTGTCTGAGGATGTAGTTTAGTTGACTCTTGCTGAGTATACCCAAAACCCTGGACTATTTTTTAATATTGAATATTCACAAGAGCTGGATGGATATAATCAATACACAGTGTCACACTGTATGAGACATTCAAAGAACAAAAATATTATTTTTTAAAAAGCACTTCTTTGGTGTGTGCAAAGGAGCATCGCAAAGAAACCACAAAAATGGTTGCTCCTTAAGGGCATGGTTTTTATTGTAGAGAAGATATAGAAAATATCCAAAGGCATCTGCAGGAATCGGGAGCGAATGGTCAAGGATATCTGAGAGAGAAGAGAGAATAGCAGAGGGGAATAGCAGAGACTGTGAGACAGCTGAGGATGGGGCAGAATAAAACAAACAAACAAACAAACAAACAACTTTGTCATTATATAGAAAAGAAAGGGTTATCTGGGACTTTGAATCTGGAGATATGCAAATAGCCAGGAAGCTAGCATGGGGGTTTTGAGATGTAGCGTGGGAACATGTGGATAGGGACTGTAGGAACTTGAAGGTCAGCATAGGCTTTCATATGCAACCAAAGATATCCAATGAAGATCCATGTCTGTTGTGCCAGAGGCAAAGGATATGACTTCTTTTGGTGGACATGAACTTGTTCAACACATTTGTGAGGCATGATGTCTTCTCTCTACAACTAGAAAACATGTTATAATTCAGATTGAGGCATTTCAAGACTGGCATATCTGGATATATGCACTTCCTGAGACCTAACATTTGGTTCTAAGGATTGTCCTGTAACCATCCCCTTAGACCAGGCTATAACTTTCAAGATTGTGATAGTGAATATGTGAATTTATCTCAGCCAAGTTTTGGCAAACGTGAAATAATTGTGAAGCTTTGTTTTATTCGCTAGGAATAAGATGACAGTATGGAGAGAATGGAGAAGAGTTAGTGGATGGCGTTTGTTCATTGCTGGTGAAGGTGGCAGGCAGCTTTAGATAACACAAAGCCGGTATAGTGGCCATTCCTTGATAGTGCTTAATTGTTTATAAAATATTTCTGTAAATGTTGGTGGAGGGAAAGGTTGCATTGCAGAGAAAAAGATGAAATGCAAATTTATGAATGACTATGACTTCCATTGTGAAGATGTTTAATACTTTTTCTGATTTTTCCTTATTTAGCACCCTCAAAGTGAATATGTATGCTTAATTGAATGTAAATGGTTTCTTCAGGAAAGAAAAGCCCTACTAAATCGTCTTATTCCTCTACAACGTACTGTGGGACTTATAATTAATAACATGTGCATTTTAGTCTAGTAGAGTCACATATAGGACTGGTCAACTAAGCAAAATCCAAAATTTGATCTCTTCTAATATGTAAGGCAGCCTACAACTTTAATTAACTTAAACTCCTCAACATTTAAGACTTTTTTTTTTTTTTTTTTTTTTTTTTTTTTTTTTTTTTTTTTTATATTTTTTTTTTTTTTTTTTTTTTAATTTATTCTTGTTACATCTCAATGTTTATCCCATCCCTTGTATCCTCCCATTCCTCCCCCCCCCATTTTCCCATTATTCCCCTCCCCTATGACTGTTCCTGAGGGGGATTACGTCCCCCTATATATTCTCATAGGGTATCAAGTCTCTTCTTGGCTACTTGCTGTCCTTCCTCTGAGTGCCACCAGGTCTCCCCCTCCAGGGGACATGGTCAAATGTGAGGCACCAGAGTATGTGAGAAAGTCGTATCACACTCTCCACTCAACTGTGGAGAATATTCTGACCATTGGCTAGATCTGGGAAGGGGTTTAAAGTTTACCTCCTGTATTGTCCTTGGCTGGTGCCTTAGTTTGAGCGGGACCCCTGGGCCCAAATCTGCCTATCATATTGTTCTACTTGTAGATTTCTAGGACCCTCTGGATCCTTTTATTTTGCTGTTCTCCCATGCGTCTCTCATTTAGAGTCCCAATAGGATGCCTTCCCCTCTGTCCCAGTTTCCTGGTAAGTGAAGGCTTGGAATATACCCAGAAGATGCTCCAGCACACAACAAGAAAATTTGCTCAACCATGTTCATAGCAGCCTTATTCATAATAGCCAGAACATGGAAACAGCCTAAGTGTCCCTCAGTAGAAGAGTGGATAAAGAAACTGTGGTACATATACACTATGGAATACTACTCAGCTATTAAAAACAAGGAATTCCCGAAATTTGTGGATAAATGGATTGAGCTAGAAATGATCATAATGAGTGAGTTAACCCAGAAGCAGAAAGAATCAAATGGTATATACTCACTTATATCTGCATACTAGCCCAAGGGGCATGTCCCACGAAAGCCTTTACTTATGCTTTTTAAAAATAGCATACATACATGAGTATCATAAACTTTAATGCTAAAATTGGTAAGTCCAATATGCATGAATCCCTTTGCCCAGGATATTATTTTACCATAAACAAATTTCTTTATTTAAAATATATAAGCTAAGTTAACATTCATTTCTCTTCCCTGTAGGCAGACAGAATTCAAAGCCCTTAACACATAAAACTATTTCATATTGATATCTGGTCTGTTTTATAGGCAAGGAATCCCAGATACTAGTGAACACATGGCTAATTCAGAAGAACACAGTCTGATGCTGAACATTCATTCTTATCTAAAAAGGTCTATAGCATCTTACCTATGTTAGATCTATATAATTAACATAATTGATGTGAAAGTTTCTGATTTCCTTAAAAACTCAGTTGTGTCATGTGAATATGTTTTTTTGTTTCGGTCCCAAGTATGGTATATGGGAACATTTTTTTCGTCTCTGAAAACAAACTTATGATCTTTGTTAGCTGAAAACAGACTTGTGATATTTTGCTGGAAGCTGTCTCATGCGAAGGGCTTAGTTTTTGACAACTGGAAAACATCCCTGTCTGGACTCTGAGAAGGGATAAATAGAAGCCCGCAGACAGTGAGACAATGAGTGTGTATTGCTACACTTTGCAATGGTTCTCATTGCTTCTTCGCTGGTCTTCACTGTTCTACACTTCATTTTGTAGAGAAAAATGCTCCAGAGAACTTCTTGTGGTGCTCCAGCTGAGTCTTGACACTCCTGCTGACTCCATGCCAATGTGGCAGAGTCTTTTTTATAATTAATTAAACATTTTTTACATATACATTTATATTATTCCACATATATACAATAAACTACCTTAGCAAGAAGAACCATGACATAATCAGGAATTATATAAATGTTACATTCTTAGTGATTTGGCTGTTTGTATTTGACAGCCTTGAAGAAAACATCTTTCCTATTTTGGTGCCTCTAAAATTCTGAATGTAAATCAATCTCCATCATATCTTGTCATTATCAACTTAAAACATCTATCTTGACCTAAAAGCATCTTAACTCCTAAACAACTAAGCTTCATTGTAAAACTAAGCTACCTGGTCTTCAACCCCATCAGAGATTTGAGAAGGAACAATCTTGATTACCTGAATAAGCTGTTTGTACTAAGTCTTGCTGCTGCTGCTGTTTGCTGAACTGCTTGTAAATGGGCCACAAAGACTGGACTGGTCCCAAGGAACTACACTGACAAAGGTTCGCAACCCCCTTCCCTACTAACCTTATTTCTCCCCTACCTCAGGTTGGTGGGTGGGAAGAGAGCTAGAAGAGTATAAGAACCCCAAGTAAAGTAGGCTTTAAAAAAACAACAAAGCCTACAAATAATTCGCTGCCTCTCTTATTTAGAGCCATAAGTTCAGGACAATGGATTTGCTGATCCACCAAAATTTTAAGTGCTTGATACTTTAGGTAAGGAAACACTAATACAAGTCAGTCCTGTGGACTTCTGTCCCCACCATAGTTTCTCAGAATATAATAAAGCAATTAAATAATGTATACTGGTGAGCTTTTTAGGTTGAAGCCATCACAACACAAGATTGGCAACCCTATAAGAACATTTTATGCAAATGCATTAAAGATAATTATGAGGCTGCAAAAGAATTTCCCTCTAGGAATTAATACTAAGTACAATAGGAGCACACAAGGGTGATCACTCAATTTTGGTGGTGGGGTAGGGACAATGATTTCAATACTATCTTACATTCTGACTTCAAGAAACATGTTTGATCTGTGTGAACACAATCTTGCCTTGACGTTTGACATCTGAACTATTCAGAATCAAAGTAATGGCCAATCAAATAAAGATATATACAGAATGTTACAATATAGAATTATATTTTGTAGTTGAAGAAAAACTGAAAGCCGAATGTGCAGAAATTAAATGCGGACCTATTTTCTTTTGCATTCCCATATTTTGAGTGGAAAAATTATTTTAGTTTTTATGTTTCAAATGTCAAAATACGTATTGCTGTTATCATTCATATGAATTAGAAACTGTCTACATCTAATGTATATGAATGATAGTAATATAATTAGAATGCATAGAATACAGATTTTTCTAATCTCATTGTTTTTAGAAATTTGGATGCTAATACAAATCTCTGAAGTGGGTATCATCTGGTTTGAGGTGATGTATTAGCACAGCCCCTCCATTCTGATTTGTACTGATTGACAAATGGGAGACAAGAAGATGGAAGTTTTAAGCAATCTACATTACAATTGATGGAGGTTATCAGAATACCTTATTTGGGTCAAATGTTGGGCTTCTGTTGGGTTATGGTCTTTCTCAAAGATACTGTTGAACAGCTCAAGCTGTGGGTAAGACTGGAGACTGGATAGTGTGTTTATATCCAAGGGAGAAATTCTAAGTACAGTGAGGCCTCTGTATCATCTGAAACTTTTCCCAGACACGTACAAATTCAGATATTTTCATGATACACAAAGAAATAGAAATTAAATCCTATTAAATACCACTTTAAAGAAGCCAGTGAAATATCGGTAGTTTTGACAGTATCAATATTGTAAAGTTAGAGCCAGGCACAGTGGAGCACGCCTGTAATCCTAGCGCTCTGGAGGCAGAGGCAGGAGAATCTCTGTAAGTTTGAGGACAACCTAGTCTACAAAGCAAGTCCAGGGCAGCCAAAACTACACAGAGAGACATTGTCTTGAAAAAAACAAATAAACAAACAAACAAAAACACCAAAAAAATTGTGAGCTCGGCCAATAAATGATGGATTAAGAAATTATGGAAGAAAGGGAAGTTTAGGCTTCTAGTCAGGAGAAAAACATGCAACTGTGGACTGTGGTATAGGAATCAAAGGCCACCATTTGCTTTAATGGATGTTGGTTATAGGACAGAAAAGGAGGAAAGGAAAGGAAAATGAAACATTTTATTTCCTGGCCTGAACTTGTCTTATCATTGCTAGAATAACCTAAGGGTGAGTGAAAGAGTATTAAATAATCAATAAGCATCCCTGCTGGCTGGCCGCTGTTGGAGTGGAGAGGGGAGGAATCTAGCAAAACCAGCTACTTTCACTATGGGAACCAAATTAGTTTCAGGAATTGTCTTGATGAAACAAAATGGAGAAGCCTTACAAAACGGTGTGTGTCTGGCTGCCAAATGTAGTCCTTAACATCACACGACTTTTACTCAACTGGTGGTGAATAAAATCTTTCATAAGAACTTAAACATGTTGCCGTTAATCAAACATGCTTACTTTTAGGGATATAGTATCATTAGAACAAGAGAAAGTTTAACCTGCTGCCTAAAGAGAATCCTTACACTAGATGAACAGTTCAATCTCAAGAATATAGACATTTGAAGTGGTTGTAGAGGGGTGGAAAATACAAAGCACAGTAAAAAAAACAAAACAACAACAACAACAAAAAACTAGTACATGGTTAATTACTTGCTTAAAAAATTAACTGACAGGACAATCACTAATGATAAAAAAATCTAGAATCGAGAATCTGCAGCACATATTAGAAACCTGGAGGAGATGCTGCTCAGGTCAAACATTTGTGCAGCTGTGTCTCACGCCAGCCCAGAGCTGATTCTCCATCCAGGCCCCACAGTAACAGACTCCAACTTATCAGGGACTTCCAATGGCATCATCCATACAATAGGCTCACAATAATAAAAGGAATCCCTCTTCTCATTTCCTCCATACCACTATGGTCTCACATTTCTACCTTGAGATGTAAGATCTCTGTCCCTTCTCCTGCTGCCCCGGAATAAGAGGCAGACTGGCTACAAACACACACTGTGAACTATTCATCAACTGTGTGGCCCAGATCCTCTCCCTTCTTCTGAAACTTATCTGAAGAGGCCTAAACTCTGCAACTTGAATCTGAACACTATTTAGAGAACCCACCATGCTGCTGTCTTTGTGTCTTTTTATAGCATTACTGACTCTTCCAATAGATCTCTTACACAAAATGACAATCTGCCTTAGTGTCCTCCTTGAGCCTTCCTTATATCTGGAACTTTTCCTCATGTGCCTATAGCCTTGTGAGATGTAGACTGGACGAGCAGCGGCTCAATGTTAGCCTCACTTATCCAGTGAGTTCAAGGTTATCCTTGACTACACAAGACTTATCTCAACAAAATCCAGATATACACAGTTTTTAAAATGAAAAGAAAATGACTTTGATCATATATGGTAAGAGTGACCAAGGGATGACTCAACCCCAGGAGAAAAAGAGTCCCGTGTCTATCAACAGAATCTTACAAAAGAAGTAACAACATTATTCTGAGGAGAGGGAAGTCAAAATGCAACAAATAAAACCTAAGATGCCAACAGGTACACAGGTATGTAAGAAGGGGAACCTAGCCTATAGAGGTAGCAGTGTAAACACAGGGAAGGGGAACCTAGGCATGCTGCCTCACATGGTCAACAGGCTCTTGTGAGGGTCTGTTGTGGCTTTTGCTTGTAGAATGAACACTAATGCTCTAAATAATAATTCATCATCAAGATTCCAATCTAAGACTCATTGGGAAGATAAGTATGTGATGAGTTCTTAAGAAAACCAACAATATTCCTATGCGTAATTGTATAAGCTAGGAAAGATGAATCCCTCTTAGAATATGTGAAAAAGAAAGTTTTGAAATATGACAACAAAAGTCTTACTGCTTTTATCTTTCAACTAGTGTGAACAGTGTGAGTGCAAGCACACAGTTGAGCAGAGCAGAGTAGAGCAGCGAGAGACCTGTGGTGTATGCAAATCTACACCAAAAGAGGACTATATGCTCCTAGGTTAACACAAGTTTCTTGGGGTTTTGTTTGTTTGTTTGTTTGTTTGTATTTGGTTTTTGTTTTTGTTTCTGTTGTTGCTGCTGTTATTTTTAGGGAAGAGAAGCTGGGGGATACAGTTTTGTGATCTGAAGTGCCAATCACCAACCCAATGATATGTACAGACTTTCATTGAGAAAAATAAAATGTTTCTGCATTTTAATTTCAAACCAACACTTATAAATATTTCTAATTAATACTTAGTTTTCTATATGTCCTCTTTTCTATACCACCACATCGTCAAACATGATTCTTTTCATATTACACAGATATCATATGCATCTGACTCCAAGTATTCAGAGTACATCAAATCTTTTCAGATACATATGGCAGAAATATATTGTAGGTAACTTGTCTCCCCTTCTTTCCCTTGTTGTCCATGCTTGTTTTTTATTTAGTATTGTGATATTTTTGTTTGTTTTCATTTATTCTTCCCTCATATTCTACATCCCCACCACAGTTTCTACTCTTTCTTCTTCTCCCGGTCCCTTCTCTCTCTCTCTCTCTTCTCTTCCCAAGATCTACTTATCTTCCCTTTCCAGTCATAAAAGATCAGGCAAACATGGCAACCAAACATGGCACAAGACACAATAAGACTAAGTAGATACATTCACATCAAGGCTGGACAGGATAACCCAGGAGGAAGAAAAGGGTCCCCAAAACAGGCAAAAGATTCAGAGACAGCTCCTGCTGCCACTGATAGGAGTCCCACAAGAACATCAAGCTATATAACCATCACATATTTGCAGAGGACCTAACACAGGCCCATAGAGAATCCAGGACTCCTTGTTCAATCTCTGTGAGCCCCTATGAGCTCCAGTTTGTTGATTCTGTGGGCCATGTTCTTGTGACGTCCTTCACTCCTCTTTTTGCACCCTTTTTGAATGTGATTCTGTGTGTTTTCAAAGGAACGAATCTCTCTTGACCAGGGTGATTTTTCAAAAGCACAACAGTTTGACATACTCTCAGACACAAAGGGAAATACCAGCAGCACCATGAGCTGATTAAATTAAAATTAAATAAAATATTTCATTTGATTATTCACTTACTCACAATTGCTATGGTATAGTTTAAGTTCTTCAAACCTATTTTAAATAAGCTTGACAAAAATATCAATGTTGTTAATTTTTATTTTTAAAAAAGTTTAACACTGGTGAGAAGGATTTTCAGTACAGTGTCTCTTTACTGTTCCATCAGCCTACTGCTTACATTATGTTAATGAAGACATCATCAGTCCTGTAAAATGTGCACTGGGCATCATTTTGCAATAAACAGAAACAAAAGTCCATCAATTTTGGTATTTGTCCGTTGGTCTTCTCTCAACAGTAACTGCAAGGAATAGAAAGAGCAAAGGTGAGAACTGTGTGATTTTAAACTGTCTTATTTGGGGTGCTATGTGGGAGCTCATTGGTAAGGCTAGCATACACAGGATTTCAAAGGCAATTAGGGCGAATCAGGCTGCAGAATATCCCTAAGGGCTAGTTTGAAGATACCTGTGCAAGATGCTCTTTCTCTCCTCCTGCTAACCCTGCTCGCTGCTGCACCTAGCAGCTGCTTTATTTTTGACAATTCGTCACTCCTGAAAAATGTTTGCAAGCAGTTTGGATAATTTCCAATTCATTCTTGCAGGAAATGAGGATTTGTTCCCTCACTTGGGATACCTGCTGCTAGGTTTATTCACTAATAAGCATGATAAATGTTTTAGCCTTTGATCAGTGCTAATTTAACAAGTAAGCTTCTCAAAAAAAAAAAAGTCTTTGAGGCTCAGGGGCTCAAGGCAGCACGCGAGTTGGAAATATGATTGATTGCGTTGCTGTGAGAAATTTCCATAAAAAACTTTTTATCACACTGCTCTGTTCTGAACAATTAAATCAAAAATGAAAGATAGTTACCCTCCAAAGAAGGACAGAGGCAGCTCAGCAAACTTTACAAGATATTATTTTTTTAAGCCAGCTCAGAATAGTTTTCCAAAGAAATAGGTTTCTTATCAAGTTTGCTGCATATTACTTTATCCACTGATTAAAAAAAAAAAAAAAAAAAAAAAGGCAACATACCCTTGCTTACCATCTTCAAACATCAGCCTCTCTCCCTTCTTACCAGACCGCTAAGTAATATTTTAGATAAATTTTAGTGTAAAGTACATTATGGAAACAGAATAAAGCAAGGGAAGAAGAAATGAATGCCTTGACTTTGGAGAAGTTTGGAGTCTGGAGGCCCAGAATAGATTCTGGCATAAGTTCATGGTGAAATAATGGAAAATTCCTGCCACTTGCTCATTGAAGAGCAGTCCACATAGACATTAATAACCACCAAAGTAGACAGAAAAAATGAGTGGACACAAAAGTCACAGGTCCCATGGCCCTATATCAAGTTCTGAAACCTTCCCAGTGGCAACTGCAGAGATTTTGCCCACCCTAAGTAGAGATCAGGTTGAGACTTGGTGAGCTGGAGTGTGTGGTTATGGGGCCTCCCCTTTTCTGAGGAATAGGAGAGGACTGAGGGGGAGTAAAGGGTGGGACTGTGAGGAGATGAGGAAAGGGCCTATGACCAGGATGTAAAGTGAATAAATAAATTAATTAACAAAAAAAGAGAAGAAATCAGGCTTACAGTTTATCATGAAATAAAGCTGAAAGTGTGTATCTTAGGTGAGATCTTAGTACATGGGATCTTGTGTTATAAATTGTACCTACAATGGCTTTTCAAAATATCTAATTGTTCAAAACTGAAGGATGCCAGAGTAAATGAGTCATGGAGGGCCACATAATGCCCAGCATGCTGTTCTCCTTGGACGACAAAAAGATATGTGAATGGAATTGTGAGTACGATCTACCCATCATTGGTTTTATCTTGCTGCTCTTTAATTTTAGTTTTATACTATTAGGTGAATCATGGAAATTTTACATTTATCTTGTTTTTACATGTAACTTTTTTCTATTATTATTTTAAAAACTGTTTTTATATTTTGATCATATCCCTTTCCTTCCCCCAATTCTGCCCAGAGTCTCCTAACCTCTCAATATACATAAGTTTTTGTTCTTCCTCAAATAAGACTTCATAAGAATGTAAGTAAATATTAGAAAACTGTGTAGAGTCAAGTATATGTAGAAAAAGTCTAAGGGCACAGAGCTCAGTGGATGTCGTGCTACAGAACAGAAGGGGAAGTAGACAGAAGACAGACAGTTGCAAATGGTTCTCCTTCATATATGCTTTGTACAAGAAAAGCAGCATTTGAAATTCATTAAAATATTTATTTTATTATCAATCATATTCAATACTAACTTTATCATATATCAAGTGATAATTATAATAAACTATGGATAGAAATAAATTAATTTTTTAAAAACGAGACATTCTCAAAACATATCTTAGGTTCCTCATTGATATGTCAATATTTAACTTTTATTCCTTGATGAGTAATACAGAAATTGTGATGATAAAATATATAACAAGTTAAAAATATGTGTGTATTTCTATGATAATTTCCCTAATACTTGCAGTTTTTACATGTGATGGAAAATATGGCATGCAGAATAATATTCCAGGATCAGATGATTATAAAATTAGAAATGTTCTGAAAATTGAAATGCATCTTTAGAGTGAGGCAAAGAAAGACTTCAATTAATGACTATGTAGTTGATAAATGTGCAACTTTTTTCTGAGGCTTTTTTTTTTTTTTTTTTTTTTGTCTGTGCAGTATTCACGGCATGGTTCAACAATGGTTATGGAGTCTTACAGTTACAGATCTGGACAGATGCCAGAAAAGGATATTGAGAACAGATAAAAATGCTAAGTTATAAAGGGCTTCCTTGATTTTGTTGTCATTAAACTATCTGTGAAAATGGTGTTCCAGCTTTCCTCTTTGTGACCTTTTTCATGAAAAACTTACCAAATGAATTTCATTTCTTTAAAAAATATATTGGCCAGTAGTAAAGTGTCAGTGTTGTTATACAAAACTTTCTAATTAAAAAAATAAAAACAGCATTAAAGTGAGATTTAGAGTTCCAGGGTAAACCTAGATTATTAGCATCTTTGAAGACACATCACCTACCTTCTTGGACTAGTCTCCAAATATATATATTTAAGCCTTGGATATGAACTTTGTGATGGCTAAGTTTTGTTATGTGTCATGTTCTAGAGACATCTTGGAAAAGTAAACGTTCATTGAGAAATTGCCTTCATTAGATTGGTTGTACAACATTTTCTTTATTTTGGTAGCTAATGGAGGAGACCTAGCCCACTATGATCAATGGCACGCTCCTCACCTGGGCTGTATAAGAAATATAGATGAAAAAAACACTACAGAACATGGAGTTCCTTTGTGGTCTCTACTTCTGTTCCTGTCTTCAGTTCTTGTCTCCAATTTCCTCCCTTGACCTCCTACTTTGCCCTTGCTTGATGATAAACTGTATATCATAAGCTGAAATAAACATTTTTCATACACTAGCTGATTTTGGTCAGTGTCTCATCTTAGCAACAAAGAATCAAACTGCAACAGTAATTCATCTCAGAGAGTATTTTTCTCATATGGACATGACCGTGTCAGTTTTAGGTCTTCGAATATTTTGTGGGTGAAAGGTGAAGCATTTTCAAGCTTTATTCATGTGGTATCTTGCACTAGAAAGCTTTGGAAATAACAAATTTATTTTATTGGCTCGGTGATAATGGTTCAGCAGGACTTAATATTCAGCTATAATTATTAAGAGACCAGCATCATTGAAACAAAATATCGTGGAGAGTATCTTCTCAGAGTCAATATATAGAAGCTGTAGTCCAGAAGGGTCAAGGCTGCATCTCAAGGTCATACCTGAACTTGTCAGTGTGCAAGTGTCTCCCATGTAGCAATGACTTTGGTAGCATAAAAAGCTGTAGGGTTTAAGGGATTATAGAGAGAAGCTGAAGCTTAGCACTGAGAAGAGCTGGAAGAGCCATTGTTTCAGACATCAACCTCAGTCACAGTAGAACTCCAGAGTTTTACAGTTGCCAGGGCTATGCAATGACTGCCAATAACACCAGCAGGGGTGAAAAGCAAGCCTGAGTGTATGAGACAAGCTGCATGTGTGTCACAAATAGTAGAGCCATAGAAGTGAAGCCATCTAAGCCCATTGGAACCCAGGAGATCCTTGGTGAGTCACAGACGTCAAACAGGGAGATATTTTATTTTATTTTTAATTTATTCACTTTACATCCTAATTGTAGCTCCCCCCTCATCTTTTCTCAGTCTCCCTCCCTTTCTTCTTCCCAAACCCCACTCCTTTAGTCCTCAAAAAAGGGGAACCCCCTTCCTCTACCATCTGACCCCAGCCTATCAAGTCTCATTTTGACTGCCTGTGTCTTCTTGTTCTGCATCCTGGTAAGGCTGCCCCACCAGGGGGAAGTGGTCAAGGAGAGGTGTCCACTCAGTGATCATGGAGATATTTAAATTGTTGGATTTGGAATTGTTTTACTCAATCTGTTTGTAACTATGCCTTGTTCTTCTCTCTTGGAGAACATGTATAAATTATTATCTTTTATTTACAGGTTCATCCAGTTAAAAGACCTTAGGCTTTGAAGTGTTGAAATGGGTAAGGAGGGTGGGAGAGTTTAAAAATAGAGTTTTTAAAGACAGTTTTATTTAAAATATCCCTTTATCTCTCTTTCTCCCACCAATCCCCCTCAATCCATGGCTTTTTTTCTTTATTATTGTTATATATATATATATATATATATATATATATATATATATATATATATATATATATATATGCGCATGCATGCAAGCCAGGAAAAGCAATCCAAAAAGCATAACCTCTCTATTGTTTATTGATCTTGCACCATATGAAGTCTACATAGAAGGAACTACTAGCAAAGCAGCATTGATTGATGCAGAGTTATTTCAGACATAGCTCTCAAAGAGAATAATGGAGTAATAAATATTATATGCATTGATAGAGCATGACACTGCCAGACAGGAGTGGTGTGAATTCTTATATACTAAGGCATGCCTATTACTAAGAATTATCCCAGCCAGGCATTGTGAGGCACATCTTTAATTCTAGATTTTCCTTAGAGGCAGAGGCAGGGGGATCTCTGAGTTCAGGGGCAGCTTGGTCTATGTAAAGATTTCCAGGCAGCCAGGCACACTTAGTGAAATCCTGACTTAAAGTGAAACAATAATACTATTACAAAAGGAAGATAAGAAACAACTGATACTTCATATTTTTGGATTTTGTTATTTTTTAAAATTTTTTGAAATTATAATGGAATTACATTTCTTGTCACTTCCTTTTAGGCCCTGCAAACCATCCCATGTACTTCCCCATCTTGATCTCTTTCAAATTCATGGCCTCATTTTCTTTAATGGTTGTTGTTATTATGTGTGTATGTATTCAAAATAAATAATAAATACAGCCTGATGCACCTTATTTATATATATTATATATAAATATATGAAATATATAATACATAAATATATTTATATCATATATAAAAATATAAATTATATATTGACATATAAGTATATTTTTTTCAGGCTTTATCCCTAGACAACCACCTGCAGGAAACTAAGAAATGCTGAGAATAGGAGAAATTGTCTTCCCCATGGAAAACTACACTGATTGGTTGTCCAATACTAAGTAATCATTTTACTTTTTATTTATTTGGAACAAATCGTTTCATAAATATCAATGAATTAATTTTAAAAACCTGTCTTCAAATAAAGCCTGAAATATGTTCTGTCATAAGATTTGGAAACAATCTATGATGAAAACGAACCAAATGGTCACCCTATAGGGAAGTAATCCACAAAGAGGCACTGAAGCAATTTTCCATTTTTTAATATCATGACATTATTTCAATAAAAAATTAATATTTTATGGCCTCGAAACAAAGCTTTATGTGACAACTTATGTAAAATTTTAATTGAATTACTCTTAGTTTATCTCTGGAAAACAGAAATCTAAATAATCTAGAAAGTAGAACTTTCCCATTATGGCTACTAGAAATGTGAAGAAAAGAAAGGATTTTCACATGCATGCTTATTTAATATTTTGATACATAATTAAAATATCTTGCTGTTTGGACATCACATTTAAAAAAATGGGAGCTGGATGTGTTGCTGCTCACCTGTAATCCCAGCACTCTGGGAGTTCAAGGCAAGCCTATACTACAAAGCAAGTTCAGGACAGCCAAGGCTACTCAGAGAAAGCCTGTCTCAAAAAACCAAAATAAATAAACTTATAGATGATAAATAGATAGATAGATAGATAGATAGATAGATAGATAGATGGATAGATAGATGATAGATGATAGATAAAAAGGAAAAAAATGGGTATTTTTTAATTCTTAAAAACTCTGGCACTACATATAATTTGTGAAGAAAAGCAGAAGTCAAGAAATACTATTTTTTAAATAAATTTGTTATTTGAGAACAGCAAAATAAAAGGATCCAGAGGGTCCTAGAAATCTACAAGTAGAACAATATGATAGGCAGATTTGGGCCCAGGGGTCCCGCTCAAACTAAGGCACCAGCCAAGGACAATACAGGAGGTAAACTTTAAACCCCTTCCCAGATCTAGCCAATGGTCAGAATATTCTCCACAGTTGAGTGGAGAGTGTGATACGACTTTCTCACGTACTCTGGTGCCTCACATTTGACCATGTCCCCTGGAGGGGGAGACCTGGTGGCACTCAGAGGAAGGACAGCAAGTAGCCAAGAAGAGACTTGATACCCTATGAGAATATATAGGGGGACGTAATCCCCCTCAGGAACAGTCATAGGGGAGGGGAATAATGGGAAAATGGGGGGGGGAGGAATGGGAATGGGAGGATACAAGGGATGAGATAAACATTGAGATGTAACAAGAATAAATTAATAAAAAAAATGCAAAAAAAAAAAAAAAGAATATAATGTATCATACTTAAGGTGATCCTAAAACCTCTTATAAAAAGGATTAGTGTGGTGGCAAAGACTTATAATCTCAATGCTAGGAAGGAAATAACAAGTTGATCCTTAAGACTGGCTACTCATCCAGCCCAGCATACTTGACAAGCTCCAAGCTATTGATAGACACATCTCAAAAGGGAAGTGGACAGCATTCCTAAGGAAGAACACTGGTCTAGTCCTGATCTCCACACATCTACATGCACCTACATGCCTGTACACTTGATAGTCACAAACACAGATGCAAACACAAGGGAAGATAATGTAGATATGATGTTTGTGTGAACGTGTGCATGTGTGTGTGTGTGGGTGAGTGAGTATAGGGGAGGAGACAGATGAGGGAAAATCTGACAAATATGTTTTTTTAATTTTAAAAATTATATTAACTATGGATACTTTTGAGTATTCATCTCTTATACATTTGTGTGACATTATTATATATTATCTTTAAACATGGAAATAAATGTGTATTTATCTCCCTCTGTACATACTTAGAGGTAGAATGTCATGTAACATGAAATTTCATGCAGCAATTGTATCTTTTACAGGACTTTTTAATCACATTTAGATGGAGCAAGTAGGCTCTCAAGTCCAAAGTCTTGGCATAGTCTGCTAGACACTGAATACCTGTAGACATTATTAGTTATAATTTTTTGACTGTAGCAATATCTTTTATCACATCCCATATTGCATTACTTGCTGATAAAATGATTTCTTGGCATTGGCTTTGCTTCTTGGCTTTGTCTTCACAGGCGATCACTTCCTTTGTCATAGAGGGGTGAGATAGATAAGATTGTGAACAGCATCCCTGTGCTGTGTTTTGGATTGGCTTTATGTTCTATAACCCCTAAAGAGCGTGGTCTAGAGAAGGGCTCAGTGATTAGGCACACGTTGCTCTTGCAGAGGACCAGAACTTGATTCTCATTGCCCACATTGGGCTGCTCACAACTGCCTGTAATTCCTGTCCTAGGGGCAACATTGCCTCTGCCCTCTCCAGGCAGAGGCACTCAAATGCACAGACCCACGCATACATATACAATAAATAAAATAAATCTGAAAAGTGAATGCTTATATGAAGATATGCCAATTACAATAAAACTGGAGACAGGAATATGATCTAATAGGACATGACAACAGCCCCATTATTAATTACTAAAATGTCCTGCTGCCTATCACTCAGTAGGACAGATACCAACTTCTGAGCCCCAGGACTCATTAAGAACAGTTTTCAGTAAAATATGCTGCAATTGTATTTTCTTCACCAGCATATATTACACAAGCAGTGCTTCAGGAAAACATGATGTTTTAAGGAAGAAGAAACAGGAGTATTTTCACAACGCTCACTAGAGAAACAGCTTTTTCTTTGCCAGTTTGGCTCTGAGCCTTAATTCCCACCAGGAAGTTTGAATGCTTTCATATAGGTTCAATTTCTGATTTGGATATAGTTTTCAATTTGCCGCATAAGTATAATTTTGTATAATATTTACTTAACACATTAATTTATTCTAATTGTGTCATACATTCAGCAATAACCTTTATGGTGGGCAAGATGCAGTCTTATACCAATTATTATTTTAGTTTTAGTATCCTTGATTTTTCTTAAATTGATATTATTTCCCTTTATTACTTAAGCATCTCCTAAAAAGTGAGTGTTAAAGTAATTGTGTGGGTGAGGAGGTAGTGCAGATCTGAGAAAAGTTGGGGGAGTAGAAACCAAATCAGATTATATTATATGAAAAAGCCAATCTTAAACAAAAAGGAAAATAAATTCTTATGATCTATATTATTGATGCAACAAAGAAAACATATGAGTTAAACTCAATAGTCTTCCACAAAGTTTTTGTCTAAAACGGTCCTCTCTTTTATCTTTCTTCATCTTCTCCCCACAAGCCTTTTAAGAAGTATAGTCTCCTCTTTCTTTTTAGCTACAGAGAGTTTAGCTTTCTACCAGCTGTCTTCTGCTTTCACCATTCTGTGAAAGAGTTTTTGAAGTCTATTAACGACTTCAGAAATCCACCGATCTTGTGCCCTAACTGCGTCTGATCTTATCTTAAGTATTTTTTCCCATTTGCTATCTCCTTCAGGCTACAGTCAATTTCTTACACTGTAGCATTGACTCTGGATTCTCCTTTTTGATCTTCCACCTTTCTCTCTCTCTCTCTCTCTCTCTCTCTCTCTCTCTCTCTCTCTCTCTCTCTCTCTCTCTCTCTCTCTCTCTCTCTCTCTCTCTCTCTCTCTCTCTCTCTCACATACACACACACACATCTATCCCAGTGGATGCTCATTTTCTTAAGTTTCTTAAAAATAACTTCATAAACATTCATTCACTCTCAGCACACTGGCAATCTCATAGGCTCAACAATTGCCTTTCTGTCGATAAATCTAAGTAGTGATCACAGATCTACTATAGGCGGAACAATAGCATTCTCCTTATAAACTCTTATTTAAGGCCACCTTGTTTCATTATTCAAATGCTACCTGTAGCCTTTCCTTTCAAAATGGTTTCTGTGCTTCTTCTACATAAGTGTCTCTCTTAGCTTTGAGGATGTGGCAACTCGCCCAGCCCTCTTCATAATAACCTCACCCAGGCTTCCCACTTGTAGTTTTGTTAATACCCTTCTCCGACCTATTTCCACCATCCAATCTGTTATTACTCTCAGCCCACTCATTATCTGATTGGATGGTTCTGCTTCTTGTTCTTTCTAGTTATATTTTTATTATAGAATTATAATAATTTATAGAATTTTAGTTTGGGAATTTTTATTATTAGAATTCTTTCATATGGCATATCTGTAATATACTTCTGATGTGTTTATTGTATGGTTGGAAAATGCAAAATCTCTTTGCTGTGAAGGGAGTAAGAATAAATCCTGTGTTCATTATACTCTTCTGTTATTAGGCCCAAATATTTTTGCAAACCCTCTGAATGATTTTTATTCTTCCTTAATGGTACCCAAAGTGGCTGTCGTTCCTCCAGGCTCATTATTTAGCCCACCTATTTTGTTACTCAAAATCAAAATAAAATTTTCCTTAGTCAAAAAAATTTCTAAGAGTTGCCACATAAAATAAGTCTCCTTATCCTGTAAAGCACCATTTAGTCTGTGTGTGAGAATGTGTGAGTGTGCGTGTGCGTGTGTGAAGCTTCTTACACTAACATTCCACTTCATACAGTTCTTGATTTGTGACATGATATAGCTCACAAATAATAGAAAATTAAGTGATATGGGGGAAATATTCGACTGAATAAGGGACTTAAGTTGTGAAATATATGTGATGAAAAAATGAGTTTTAAATGGTATATTATAGTATCTGACTTCTCTAACCTAGAGTACAATTTTATCTTGGAAATAAAACTGCTTTACAATTGCTTATGGCTGAACAAATTTAACTGGCAGACCTTTCTCTGTGAGCCTGCTGTACTTCTTGTATGTAGAGGCACCAAGGCATCAGATGAGACTCATTACAAGAACGGCTCACTAGTGTTCTGGGATCCCCTAAGACACTCAGCTCTGCAGCAAGGTGGGCAATCCCATTGTAAATGTGCATTGATACCAGGGGCTGTAGTTGACACGAACTTCCTAAAGATAATGAATTAGACACACAACTATGAATAACATCACATTTTCCTCCAGTGACAGCTTTGCTGACTAAAGAGACTCCAGAACAGTACTTTGGAATTTTTCTGAGAAAGCAGTCTTCCAGATGAATTGCCTTCATGGAGGCTTTTGATCCAACCAGCATCCAAATAAGAAGCCAGTGTCAGAGGTCTAGGGGAGGTGAGTAAGGAGGAAGTAGGAGGAAGGTTAGGAGCGGGTAGATACTGAGAGGATAACATTCAGGATGTAATCTGAATAAATTAAAATTTTTTAAAAAAGAAAAGAAGAAGGAGGAGGAGGAGGAGGAGGAGGAGGAGGAGAAGAAGAAGAAGAAGAAGAAGAAGAAGAAGAAGAAGAAGAAGAAGAAGAAGAAGAAGAAGAAGAAGAAGAAGAAGAAGAAGAAGCCAGTGTCTGTTGGTGACAATAGTAAATCCTGGATGTGGACAGATGAGCATCTGCTCCGTAAATGCTTAAGGATCACCTCACAGAGGCCAAGCCTTTCGTTACCCCCTGCCAAATGATAGTTGACATATGTTGAGAACAAGTGTACAATACAATGGTTCTCAAACATTAAAGAGTGTCATGGTCACCTGATAGGCTACTCAAAATGCTCTATAGAAGAAAACAAGAGAGGAAACCTGCCCAGAATCCAAAACCTTACTTTTTCAGTAAGTTCCGGGTACAGCCTTGACGTCTTGCAGTTTCATGCTGTAGTCTTTGTGTCTAATGGGACAACCTATAGCACTTCAGCATTACAACCTCTGCTTTCTACTATCCAGATGGATCCATCTCTTAAGAGCTGCTTGTGGAGAGTTTTCAGGCAGTTGACTCAGAGTTGAAGGTCTGCTCTACCTCACTAGCTTTTGTTCAATGGTTATTTACACTAGAAATGAGGATGTGACCCAGAAGCATTGTGATACGTGCTGGTAAGGACCGAAAGAAAAAGCTGAACAGTGAAATTATTCACCTCCGTACCACCCTTCGACGTCTCTTATATACAAGCTGTATACGGCAAGTAGAAGCTTGTCTTATATATACCATTTATAATAACTTCAATATTTTTATTCTTTAGATAATAACTATTAACAGTAAAATCAAGACACATTTAATGGAATTCATAGAAGCAAATTCCCTTATGGAATTCCCCAAAATATAGTATTAGGTTTTGAAGTCCCTGAGAACATTTCCTTAAAGTAGACTATAGGACATCTTCTTCCCTTTTCTTTTCTGCTTTATAATGAGATAACAGTTTTATGCCACCCTGTACTCCCAGCATGCTATGCTGTATGGCTATAGGCCCAAAACAGTGAAGACAATTATTTATGTACTCATAATAAAAACTATGGGCCGAAACATACCTCTTTTCTTTGTAAGTGCATTACTTCAGGCGTCTGTTACAGGACTTGCGAAAGAACTAGCACAACAGAACAGTGAGAGTTTCATTCATGTTCAACACAATCAGAATGACATGAGTCGTATGTATATAGGCGTATGTCTGATAAATGCTCACAAATTACACACACTTATTCATATGCACATAGCTCGATAGCTTGAGAAGAAACTTGTTTTTAATACAGAGAATGATATAGTACACGAGTGAAAATTGCTGTGATGTCAATGTGCCCAGTATTATTTGTGATATGGGCCACCTATTTACCACCTTGATAATGCTCATGTGAATGCACATCCAGTTAACATCTAGAAAACCTCTGTCAGGCAGGCAGAAGCTAATATAAAAGTGTTTTTAAATGAGAAAATGTGCTTATATACATAATTTTACAAGGTGCTATCATGTATCTTCATGATATTTTTTGAAATTCCAATTTATTTTTTTTTTATGTTCTTATTTGATTTTCTTTTTTTAAAAAAGAGAGCTGAACATAGCCACAAGACTGCCTCAGTGCCTACAGGCACCTCACTAAACACACAGAGCTGGGTTAAATTTTCCATTAGTCCTTGGTAGGCTTTTATTTTCTTTGCTCAGAATATTTGTCTATTGGAGTCAAATTGCTGGGAAAAAGGGAAAGCAAAATAAAATCATCATTTTTCTGAGTCTCTGCTTATCATGCAGAGTCATCCTGAAATAAACCCCCTTCGGCACCAAAGGAAAGGGGAAAGTTTAGAGAGCTGCTTTCATTATGTCTTTCACATCCATCTTTCTATCCTATTTCCACGTCCCAGTCAGACCCCTACACTGAAATCCTGAAATACATCAAGAAAGGCAGGGCTGATGTGGGAAATAAGTAGAGACTAAATCCTCACATCTCTCCTCACTTCAAAATCCACTGTAGGGTTCCTTACCACTTAGTCTTCTTTAGTCCCTTGAAGAATTTGGATTCACAGTCTGGAGAATGATACTGATGGAACTGAAAAAGTTTTAGGGTATAATTGAAGTCCAATCTTTATAGCAAAAAACTCATATCAGAAGCAAAACTACTTCATTTCTAACCATGAGTCATTTTGATATTTTTAAGGTAACAAATTACTGACAAGAGTCTTTTTTTTTTTTCCCTTAGTGTTCAATTTCTAACTCTGTTTTAATTCTTACAGCAGACAATTCTAGGATCAGAAGGTTGAAATTTAATTAATGCAATCACTTTAGTTCTGGAGTTGAAATGATGTGTCAGATTCGATTCCTTTTGGGGTAAAGCTAGGGCTTACACTACATCTTGTAAACCCTTGTGTTGGTTCCAGTGCCTGTATCCTCTGCCATTTGAATGCTTGTTCCTAGTTTGGTGGCACTGTTTGGAGAAGCTTAGGAGATGCAGCTTCGCTGGACAAAATATGTCACTGGGCGTGCTTTAATGTTAAAGACTTGAACTGTTTTGATTTTGTTCTCCTCATCATGCTTGAGACTCGAAAAGTGACCCCTCAGCTCTTCTGGCCACCGGTCCTTAGAGCTTGCTGCCAGGCTTCATGATAGTGATGGGGATGAATTGGTAGTCTTCTGGAACCGGAAGTTTCAAATAAACCCTTCCTTCTCTGAACTGTTTTTACCATGGTGTTTTTATCACAGCAATAGAAACGTAACTTAGCAGCTTTGTACCAAAGAGCCCCAGGCTGCATGCTCCGGCATTTCTTTACAAGGCTGATCAGTGCATTTCGATGTCTTTTGTCTTCCACTCGGTTTTGAGTTAGTCATGCCCTAGGCTTTGATTTGCAACTCTACATAGATCTCAGCTCCCTGTTAAGAATAAAAGCCACGGTTTGAACTTTCATACATACTGCCGGAGCTGAATGGAACAATTTTGAGATCCAAAGTAACAGATTACGCCTAGAGTTTTATCATGCCGAGCATAGCTTCAGTTCTTCCTTTCTTTTGAATCAAGGCTAAACTCTAGCAAAGTCAAGCTTTGTAGATAAGGGTAGGCATAAGGTTATTGTGTAATTCAAATGTTGATTTCTCTATACACACACACCCACATTAGGTTGCAATCCTTGTCTAACTGTTGTATAAACACTGCTCCTCAACTGTTCCCTGGTATGCCAATAAAGCATCTCATAGCCAGTTGCTGAGCAGGGGAGAGAATAAGGCTGTACTACTTGCCAACCAGGGTAGGAGGAGTTAGAAGAGGAAGTAGGGGATTCGTTTAGGCAATTCAGCCTAGGGAGAGGGCCAGGAAACTTCAGGAGAGAGGGGTTAGGGAAGGAAAGCTAGAAAGTGGAAATATCATTCGGATGTATGTTGGGAGGAAACCAAATTAGCTTAGAGTATTATGAATGAATTAATAACTGTTCAGTTCTTATGCTGTGAAGCTTGTCATTAAAAACAAGAGTCTCAGTTATTTATGTGATAGCTGGTTTAATAGAGAAACTAAGATAATCAAACACAGTTCATTTCAACAGATGAAGATACATAGGAAGTGAATGACTGAAGATTGTTTGACAACTGGCTAAAGTGTGGGACTGTGAGTCTATCCTGAGTATCAAGAGAATGAGGCTGATTCTCTTTTGTTTGTAATAATTCTTTTGGTCAACTTTGACATTCAACTTCTGGGTGACTTTATTTATTTATTTTTTAATGATCCAAACTTTGTGCTTACTGCTAAAAGATGGCCTTTGAACAGGAGCTCAAATGTTCTACTGCCTTGAGAATGTGAACCCTAAAGTACTGATGTGAACATCAAGGGTCATGAAAGCTTGTCTGTGTTTTGTATATTTTTTGTTGTTTCTTTTTTTAGAAGCTTAATGTAGTTTGCTCTACAGAGATCCTTGAAGATCATGGTGAAGGGCATTGCTTCAGATCTAACCTTGACTTGGCTTAGTGCCATCTGTATTCTTCAATTTCATGTCACTGTAACTAAAACACCTGGCAGAAATAAAGTAAGCAAAGAAAAAAAATGTATTTTGTCTCATAGTTTTAGGGAGAATTCGGTCTATTCTCATGGAGAAGGTGGCTCTGTGTTAGATGCTTGGAGAACAATCACATGGCAACAGATAAGAGGCAAAGAACAAAGCTGGGCTAGAGGTGAATCTGTCCTTCAAGAACCACTTTATTGATTTTCTTTCTCCAGCCAGATCTCACTTCATGAAGACTCCATAGCTGTCAATATAGCACTGCAGTTGATAATTAAACATTCAAACATTAGGTTGTGGATTGTACCATATCAATGTCAAACCATACATGCTGGCTAGATTTATCTTAACTTGACATGGCCTAGAGTTGTTTCTGAAGAGGAAGCTTCAATTTGGAAAATATATCCACAAAGCTGGACTATGGTCTAGCCTGTGTTGTGTTTTCTTCAGGGGCGATTGATGCAGATGTGGGTGTAGGTCACTGTGGGCACTTCCACCTCTGTGTTTGTGGTGCCTAGTGTTATAAGAAAGCAGACTGAGCAACCAAGAGGGAGAAAGCCAATAAGAATTGTTGCTCCAAGTCCTCTGCATCATCCTTTGCCTCCATCTTTCTGCCTTGAGTTCTTACCCTGACTTCCTCTGATGCTTGACTGCAAGCAGTAAGATGAAAGAAGCCTCTTCCTCTTCAAGAGGAGGTGCTTGGTCCTGGTGCTTCATCACGACACAGACAGCCTAACTAAGTCATCATATCACGTCCATATCTGCCTTGCTTCCCTTCTGCTGATCACTCTTCCTTGAATCAGTCCTTTAATAAGCCATTAACACCTACATCTTAGAGACAGTGGCTTATTATTATGCTACGTAAGACAGAAAGGGGTAAAAATGCACGCAACTGAAAAGACATTGATGGTCTCATCATGTGGAATTGATTGATAACAATTAGCAGTGTTGTGAAACAAAATGCAATAATTTCTAAATGGCAGTCATGAGAGAAAGTGCTCACATGTATCCTAGACGTGTTAGTCAATAGATCTAGAGAAACAGAAGCAGAAAGAGTTGATTTCAGCTAAGTGAAGGGAAAGTGCTTTAGTAGTCAGTCCCAACAGTGGCAAGAGGCATCCTTGGAGTCACTTACAATGAAAGCCTAAACATCAGCTTTTTTTTTGTGCCTTAAGAGCTAAGCCTTGGTTGAACTATATGTATTGGATGGAACTTTAGAAAACATGACTGTCTATGGAACTGACACGGGGTGGTGTGGGTGGTATTGTACAAAGCCACTGAAAAGAAAATGAGACATTTCAATCTAAAGTGAGAGAGAGAGGGAGGGAGAGAGAGAGAGAGAGAGAGAGAGAGAGAGAGAGAGAGAGAGAGAGATGAAGGTGGGGGAAGGGAGGGGCAGAGAGAATGTTAGAGTTAAGGCTATTAACATGACTTCCTGACATCAAAGATTAAATACTTTTAAAATTATGTTCTGAAAAATCACATATGTAGAATTTGCTGGCCACAATGTGAAGTTAGGGCATTTCTAATGTAACAGGAAACAATCAAGTCACGTCACCTCAGACACCTGTCAAGCTTTATGATGAAAAGAGTGGAGATCCACAATCCTGGTGCCATCAACACTGCATCACTCTGCCATGTGATCACTTTACCTGACAGATCTCAGAACCAGCTCAAAGTATCCGGTCCTTTCCTTGCATGTGCGCAACTTCTGTGAAGAGCTCCCATTCTCTTCCTCTGTTCTCTTAGACTCCATATATGAGTGACATTTGGTTTTCTCTGTATGACTTCATTTAACATAATGTTTTCCAATTTCACCCATGATGACCCTGCTGCCAGCATGCCTTAAGAACCTGCCTGTGTCTGCCTTCTAAGCTCTGAGATTACAGGTGTGCACCAGCATGCCTGACTTTGAAAAGGCCTCTGGGATTTCAGCTGTCCATGCTTCTGTATAGTTAACTCTTTTCATAAAAAACTTCTCCCCACTGCCCATCAGTATTGCATAATCTTTTACCCAATTTGCATTGCCACCAGAAGTGAAGTCTTCCTTTTTTCCCAGTTCCTCACCCCCACTTGCTGCTATTATTTGTCCCTTCTGTAATGTTCATTTTATCCAAAGATGGGCTCTCATTGTGGATTTCATTTTGATCTTCCTAATGATTATTTATGTTGAGGATTGTTCTTTTATCTGTTAAGCATTTGTGCTTTCATTTGAGAAATCTTTATTCAGCTCATTTGCCCATGTCTTTACTGGACCAACTGTTTTCTCGGTAAAAAATTGTCTTATACAAGATCTTACTGAATGTCTGCCAGAATATTAAAGCAAGACGATGCAATTCATAACCAATAAAACAAAGGGAAAATCCCTACACTGGCACCGATTCATAATAACAGAAAAATATGAAGGAATCAACCAAAAGTTCTTGGAACTGATACTAAATTAATTACAATCACGAAGAATCACATCAACAGGCAAAACTGTCAGTTTGTGTACACTGAAACTTTTTGAGAAAGTCATTTAAAACATCATTAATGATACAAAAATATTTAAGAATATATTTAATAAAAAAGATGAGATACCTGCTTGTCTAAAACTATAGAACATTAATCAAGCGAAGAAGTCACAAATAATATTTACATTGTTTAAATATATAGATTTCCCAAAGCAATCTATAAATTTACTACAACTCCTACTGAAATGTCAGTCGTTTTCATTTTGAAAATGCTTTCTTGGGGAATTATGAATTCATACAGAACCCTCTCCCCAAATTCTAAATAACTAAGGCATTAATAAGCTCGAGATATCACAATTCCTGTTTCAAGCTGCCCTATAATGTAATAATAGTTAAAACAGCAGGATATTAGTATAAAAATAGATACATTAACCAATAGATAAGAATTGAGATCTCAGAAAGAAAACTCGGCTTTTTTTAACTTAAAAATTTGTTCTCATATAATATATTTTGATTTTGTTTTCCATTCTCCAAGATCCTCCCCATCCCCACCCACCTTATGTTCCATCTTTCTCAGTCTCTTAAACACACACACACACACACACACACACACACACACACACACACACACACACAATGAAAATGAGAAGAGAAAGACAATAAAAATTAAAAATAAAAGCTCAAGCAAAACACGACAGAATGGAAAGTGCACATGGAATAGCCACGGAGTTTGTTTCATGTTAGACAGCTACTCCTGGGGTAGAAATCAGGCTTAAATCCAGTAACACTCCATTGGAGACAACTGATTTTTGCTTTGCCCCCTTCTTGATTAAGTGTGGGATCCAGTTTCCACTTCCATTTCCAAGTGTTAGGATTCTGTCTGACTTGAGCCTAGGCAGTTCCTGTGTGTGCTGACTCAGGCTTTGTGAGCCCGTACGCACATCAGTCCTGTCATGTCTGGAAGACACCATTTACCAAGGTTTCCGTTATAAGAGCCCTTCATCTTTTTATTGGTATAACAAAGGAAACTAAAAATTTAAATCAAAACAGAAGTTCTACAAAGTTTCTATGGAAAACAGTCCTTCTCTCTTCCGTCTATATTCATTTGATTTTCAACACAGTTCAGTGAAAATATAATACTAGAAAAGTCATTGTGCATCCAGTTTTCCTTGCACTGTAGACTGAGAATAACCCATTTTACAGCAGATATTTAAAAATAAAAATAAATAAAAAAGCAAAACTGTATGAATGCAGTTAAAGACAAGAACAAAAGATAATTATATACTCAGAATGTACTCAAGATGGATGTCACTGTGTCCACGCTCCATCATGACTAACCTGTATTTGCTTAACTTATAGTAAATACTTCTAGAGTAGTAAGGATTATCCAGTAGAAAAACAACACCAAAAACCTAAGATTGACCTCTGATGACTTGGCTAATGTCACAAGAAGAAAATCATGTTGATTATTTTACACTGCGTTTTTAAATAAATAATGCAAAATTTTAGATGGTATATAGAATTCAAAGAACTATAGGGGGGGGGGAAAGCAGGTTTCTATAACCAAAATGCTGTCTTGATGCATTTTCTGCCATCATTTATGACTTGAAGATTTCCCTGAGCTTTCTACCTGCTCTCCCTATATCTTCCTATTTTACCCTGCTCCTAACGGCGCTCGAAGCAACATGAATTTTCCTCCATATAAATCATCCCCATTAAATGGCTGGATTATGTTGATGAGTTCAGCTTGAAGTAGATTTACAAAGAGTCAGAAAGTTAGAATTCTCAATTTATTCTAGCAGGATGCGTCATGCTCCAGGAGCAGTTTTACGAGGCAGTAATTGGGCAGCCATTCTGTACTCTGATAGCCCCAGGAGATTCAATTCTACTACAAGAAAAGACATTAAAAAAGCATAGCCTTTTTTTTTTTTTTTTTTTTTTTTTTTTTTTTTTTTATTAAAAGCACATCCTGAATAAGAGGGCATTTATTCTGCTCTTTTCTTTTAAAGCTAACCCTAATACTTGGGAGGTTTTTTTTTTCTTTTTTCTTTAAAAAAAATATTATTCAAGCATAAAGTACTGGCTCACAAAAGGGTAGTTAGGAGAGCGCAGAGCACCGTTGGTCTAGCTAAGTTCTGTACATCACTGATTACCACCCTGATGACTTCTTTATTCAGGCCCGGAAGTCAGATTTGCTTCTTTGTAAAGAAACTACAGGACTGACAGTACACAATGAATCATGCCTAACAACATGCTGACACGCTGGCACGAGGTAGCCTGCATGGTGACAAATACGGCTGACAACAAATGTACACATCTGTTTGGGAGGATTTATGAGAAAGGAATACAAACAAGGAGGAGATGGGCTGTGGGTTTTTTTAGGGCATTTAAAGACTTTTCTTTCTATCCAAATAGCCACAACCTAAGGAATACATATTAGTCTTCAAGATCTGTTTATGATAAGCAGGACTAGATTTCAAATGGCCTGTGCAGATTAGCATTTTGATTATCAAACTGCTGTTCCAAATGTCTGATGAACAGATATTAGAATAGTTCTTAAACATACTGATTGAATGCACATCGATGTTGCTATTTTTAACAGTTGCTTATGTTCAGGTGTAAATCAGGTTTTGTATCTTTCCTTAAGGTTTCAAGGAAAGTATAGCAGAGTATTGTTAACAGTGTCAGGGGTTGGCTGTCTCCCATGGGGTGGGTCTCCGCTTAGGCCAGACATTGATAGGACATTTCCCCAGTACCTACTTTATTTTTGTCCCTGCACATTTTGAAGGCAGGGTAAGTTTTGGGTCAAATTTTTTTGTGGTTGGGTTGGTGTTCCCCTCTGTCAACTAGGAGTCTTGTCTAGTAAGAGGGTGTCCTCTTCAGTCCCCATGA
Source organism: Acomys russatus (assembly GCF_903995435.1). NCBI lineage: Eukaryota > Metazoa > Chordata > Mammalia > Rodentia > Muridae > Acomys > Acomys russatus. Next base: position 39,684,124 of record NC_067141.1, on the reverse strand, counting down.
CCCCTGCCACTAGGAGTCTTAGCTAGAGTCCCCCCTCATATCCTCCCAGGAGGTTTTCCTGTTGTAGGTCTCCAGTTTGTCCCAGAGAAGTCCCTGCCCAAGGATTTTCTTCTCTCTGCAAGCCCTCTGTCTCCCTCCCCCTTCTGTCCCCAGGTCTGATGTCAACCCTCACATCTATCAGTGCTCTCTCTCTTACCCTGTTCCTTCTCTTTAAATACTTCCTCTGTCTTTTCTACTTCCACTTCTGGGTGAGATTTAAACACCCTCTCTTGCCAAACACTGGGTGCAGCTCAGGGAGTCTTGTGAAAGAGTAGGGAGAGGGGCATAGAAAGACTCAAGGGGGGCAGGAACCCCACAAGGAGTCCAACAGAGACAATTAACTAGGGCCCAGGAGACTGAAGCTCCAACCAAGGACCATGCGTGGACTGGACCTACACTCCCCACACAGATGTAATTGATGGGCAGTTTTGTCTTCACATGGGTCGGCTAGTAAGAGGAATAGGGGCTGATTCTGACATGGACTCTTTTGCCTGCTTTTTGGTCACTTTTCCCAGGCAGGGCTACCTTGCCAGACCACAAGGGGAGAGGATCTACTCAGCTCTGATATGACTTCTTATGCTGGCAAGGATGGGTGAGGACTCCCATTCTCTAAGAAGAAAAGAACCCTGCACCACACGTTAACCCACTCAACTGGTAAAATATTGAAATCTTCAGGAAAAACAGGGAGAGAGGGTAGGATGAGGAGGAGAGGAAGAAGAGGGCTATAACTGAGAATAAAGTGAACAATTAAAAAAAGGTTCCAGGAAGAAAATAGATTATCTTTAACCCCACAGTCTTTCTCAGGGAGAGAACAATCCAAAACACCATTTTTCACTTAGTAATAGAGGCTAATAATTAAATTTAAAATGTAAGCAGATCCAAACTTCTATAATCAGGTATTCAAATAGATCTAATATGCCACTTCACACACCATTCTCCACACATGTCTACCAAAAACATGAAGGGGTTGCCATAAGCGCAACTAAACATGCTCTTTGTTTATTGTTTGACAGTCTTATACGTGTATATGTGTTTAGATCAAATTTATACCACGATGCCCTCCAATCTAACTCCCCCTTTAGTCTCCTGACACATCTTTCTTAACAATTTCATGCACTGTATTCTTAACACTCCGAGCCCACTTAGTGTTCCCAGTACAAGCACAGGTGTAGGTCCGTCCAATGGGGCATGGTGTGTGTACAACAAGCAACATCATTGAATGATCCAACTCTCCCTCCCCCAGGGGCTTTCAGCTTTCAATCAACAAATCATTCCTCTTTCTCTCTTTCAGAAAAAAATTCAACTTGAAATGTTGTATTACATCCAATCATAATAATGATAACAAGATAACAACAACAAAAATCCTTTGTCCATCAGTGAGAATAGTCCTTCCCCCTACACATCACAGGGCATACATACAGAGCAGAAGAACCCTGCACCACACGTTAACCCACTCAACTGGTAAAATATTGAAATCTTCCGGTGATTTGGGTAGGAGAAATATTAGAAATTTTGGTTTTACACAATCTGATTTGTCACCTTTGACTGACAATCTGAGAAAATTTGACTTGTAATGATAGATGGTGGTCTCTACTCTTTTCTCTTGTTCTGAAATGACTTTGAAGATAGAACCATTGTTTTCCACATATCAAATGCTTATTGATGTTTTGTTTAAAAAAAAAAATTGAAACAGGGAAGAGTGAAAAGGCCTTAGATGCTTCCCTTTCCACACATGCACAAAGGCTGGAATCTCTAACTTTCCCAGCTCCTGATGGGGCTTTTTCACTCTCAGGAAAGGGCTCCTCCAGGAAACAAAGCAAGCTGAGTATCAGGAGCTAAGCACCTGAGGACCAAGTCATCCTACAAGACTTCATTTCCAGATGCTGAAAACAGATGACTATTACTCCGAATCCTAGGTGATGTGTAAACATGTTATTTAAAACGTTAGTGAAATTGACCAGCTGAGTTCCAACCTGAACTCCTTATAATCTGTTCTTCCTGACCCTTGCATTGGGAAATGAAAGCCAAGAATCTTTATTAAGGGAACAAACTGATGGGGAAAGAGCATTCTTCCCTTTCAGGTATGAAAATTTATACTCCTGTTACCTTTTTAGACAGAATACTGATTTCATGTGTGCTCATATTTACATTTAAGACTGTTGGGAATATACATTTATAATTTTTACTTTCATAAAAATCTTCATCCAGAATCTGTGTGAAAAAAATTAAAGAAATATTCCAATGTAAAAGACGAGTATCATACTGTCAAATATATTGATTGGTGTCTGCTGTGTTGTTGAACTAGAGAATTTCAGAGCAAAAATAGAGTTCTGAGATAATTTATTCAAGACCCTTCATTTTCCTCTTTCATATTTGGCACATGGTTCTACCATCTAGCTCATTTTGCTTTTATTGAGTGAATTTCCAAGTAATAGTTTATCAAATGTCATGTATTTACATAATTAGCATAATTGCATATAAGTGCATAATTAGTGTAAATATATGTAATTATATTATTATAGCATGAAATAATCTTGTAAAAAGTTTTTTCTAACTTTTCATGCCAAGGCACACATTGAACACACATATGAGTTGAGATTTTGTGTTCAGTATCTTGTTCTTCCTTATTGATTTAACCAAATGTCAAATCTTAATATGTGTATTTGAAAGACAGCATTTTTTCATTGGACTGTTGACTTTTTCTAAACAACAGAAATTCTATAAACAAATAGAAATATTTTTCTGATATTCCTGTAATTTGGCATATAGAAAAAGTAATTCTTAAAGTCAAATAAACACCATAATAGTATTTGAAAATGTCAAGTGGAGATAAATAAATGTTATTATATTTATTTAGATTTTAATAACTTATTTTATTAAATATTCTTTATTTCTTACATATACATTTATATTATTCCATATACATACAATAAACAACCTATAGCAAGGAAAACTGCGGCACAATCAGGAATTATATAATTGCTATATTCTTAGTGTTTTGGCTATTTGTATTTGGTAGCCCTGAAGAAAACATCTTTGCTATCTTGGTACCTCTAAAATTCTGAATATAAATCAATATCCATCACATCATGCCACTATCAATTTAAAATATCTATCGAGACCAAAAAATATGTTAACCTCTAAACAACTAAGCTTCATTGTAAAACTAAGCTACCTGGTCTTCAACTCTATCAGAGACTTGAGAAGGAATAAACTTGATTACCTGAGTATGCTGGGAGTGCAGGTTAGTAGCTTTCCCAATAAAAAGACAACAGAGACAGTTCGCTACATGAATAGTCACCTGAAAGTCTCTATAACATTGGATGTCTTCTTCAGCCTTCTGTCCCAATATATCTGACGGACATATTTGTGAGGTATCAACTATTGAGGACTTGCTTACCCTGTCTTGGTAAAGTTTGGCCTTTGACTCTGCCTACATCCAAGCTTGCCCTTTTGAGGGCAGAATTCTGTCTATGGTAGGAACGAGGACATTTTGCCCAGTGTCTTCGCTGCCACCTTTGAAGCCATCTCAATAAGGAGATTCTTTGAGGTAGACTTGGTGTTGCCAGGAGTTAATCTTTCTCATTGTCAGTGAATTGTTAAAGTAATAAAAACCTGTTTAAATGCATTATTCTGCATGTCTCTGAGTTTTTTGAAGATCTTATCTAACTATTGTACCTTACCTTTCTATAGAATCATATCTATCTGTTGCACCTAAGATGTACATTCTTGTGACAAAAGTAGTTGTTTTAACCACGACACACAAGAAATTTAATTATGAGATGTTTAATATTTTTGCTTTGTATTATCTGAGGGGTATCACTAGATGACCTAACCACTGAGTGAATATCATAGAGTGTGAACTCACAAGCCTTCTTGATGCAACTAAGACAGATGATATTTGAGAGGTAGGTATATTTAATTTAACCTAAAGATAATCACATCACCTAGCTAATAAAGCATTGTATGGTATCCAATTAATAGTACAATCTTCATGATTTTATGTAAAAGCTAGCAATTATTTAACCTGAAAGCACACAATATAGCTAAATAAATAAATAAATATAGCTAAATAAATATGAACATTTCAGAGTTGAGATTAAAAGAAGTGAAAACAACTAAACAAAACTTAGTACATAAAGATATGGTATATTAGGAAAGAATGAGTACAAGGTTAAATTGCTCATTCACAACAGAAGGCACAAAAAATAATGTCTACAAATAAAAATTCTACTGACAGCAATATAACCATATCACGGAAATAAGGAGGTAAAATCCTGCAGCAAGATCTGAACCCTTACATTTAATGATCACTGGGAACTAGGAATATATTTATTTATTAGAGTCTTGTTTCATGTTTTTATAGTTATTATCAAAATACTTCAATATAAATGTTCTAACAAATTACAACACAGTTAGGAACAAAGTAAAGAAAAAAAAAACCTTAAGAGTAATTTGCTTTAAAATGTTTAACACTGTTTTGATGAATTAAAACAAAAATTTTGGAATTAAATTTAGGAATTCAATAAATTTATTAAAGTTATTGCTAAACTGTAAGATTTTTTTTGGGAAAAATACCACAGCATTAGAAACAAACTAAAGAGTTGGCCTAGAAAGATAGAAAACCTCACTGAAATTAAGATGGGAAATCTATATGCAATACTGCAGCTCCTTGGCCAGATCCTTTGGTTTGCCTTTCCCCACCACGTTCAGGCCGTAGAAGAGGCTTGTGCTGGTGATTCTCTGGTCGCCCCTTCTGACCCCTTACCCTCCTGTAATTGGCAGACTTCTGTATTGCAGACATTAAGTATCCAGATAGCCCATAGGAATGTGGTCCCATTGGATACTCAAACGTCTCTTCACTCCACTTCCTTTTCTCTTTCAAAGAATTCAGAATATAGTCCCAGAGGGTGGACACAGGGTGCTAGACAAAAGTATGCTGTCTTTTCCTGTACTGAGCCTCTCACTCTCTTTCTATGTATCTTACTGTGGTTCCCCCCCCCCCAAAAAAAAAGAAAAGAAGAAAGAAAGAAAGATAAGGAAGAAAGCAGACAGAAGGATTCGTTGTGTGAGAGAGGGTCCTAGAAAGTATTGGGAAAGCAGCTGAGAAGTGGGATAAGAGGAAGCTTAACAAGCTCCAGGCAGTCAAAGTTGTTTCTCATTGGGAAACTCTAGAGTCCTGTATATCGTACACCAAAGGACCTTCCAAAAAAAAATCATGAAGGTGGCTGCACATACACATTAACTGTAACATCAGCTGAGATCCTGTTACTCCCAGCTTTTTCTTCTGCATGTTCATTGGTGTCATCCTTGTCGGAAGACTGGAGGAACTCAGTCCCAACTGATACAATTACAAAACATCCCTCTTTTCAAGACTCAGGAATCATTGCAGAACAGAGGGAAGAAAGATTTCTGGAGCTAGAAAACCAGGAAGATTGCTGTGAGAGTGTGTATCATTGTAATATCCGATATGTCTGCTGTAAACAATTATTAAATTAATGTTTTCACATATATTGGCCACTTCCTGACCAACGTCAGCAGCATTACATGCATCACAGGAGACACTACAGGTATGTAGAGGTCAGGATCACAGGGCTCCTCTCAGCTGCCCATAGCAAGCCACGTGAAATCTGTCTGAATGCCTGAGCTAGCTAGTTCTTGAGGATCTAGACAGCCCTCAGGTTCTGTTAAATCACCACAAACTACTTCCGCCCTCTCCCATGCACATTCTTAACCCTGTCATCAACTAATCGTTTCCTCATTGAATTATTTCACCATCCTGCCTATTGTGTAATCTAGGCTTTCTCCCTATCCTCATCCTGGATTTTCCCATTGTACACCTGTCTCAGAAATTAGAGTATTGAAGACCATGCTTCCGGTCACAACACCCTTACTAATCTCACGGTCTTTGCCATGAGATTTGTATTTCCTAAGTCCCATTTTCTCATCCCGGACATTAGAAATGTGTATAATTATCTTGCAGGATTTTTGAATGTTGGAGCTAATACACATAATTTGTTTTTCTTTTGGGAGTTCATTAAACAAAGATTGGTTTTGTGTTACCATTAGGAGTAGCTAATCACACTGGGCCGTTTACAGACTTGTGCCCACCTATGTAACTAGGTGCTCCTCTGTTTTCTTATGCACTAAGGATATCAGCTACCATAGACTAGACTGCTCTTCATGATTGGACCGAATTCTATCTCCACTGCAGTGTGGTTTGTACTTCTAAAATGTCCTAGAAAACTCTTCCTCAACTTAAGGAGCCACATCAGATTCCATGTCCTGTCTGGATTATTTTCTCAGTCTTCCAGGCAAGTAATCAGCAGTTGGTGAGTTGTCATCTGAATAGCCAAAATGACATTTTTGTATATCTCACTACTCAGATTAGCTTCTCTGTGTTAAAAATGTCATTGAATTTTCTATCACTGGATTCAGACACATTGTCTTCAACGATAAAATTCAACTAAATAAGTAGATAAAGTACACAGATGGAAGGATGGCTCAATAGATGATGTTCTTTCCACTATGGACATATAGTTTAAGTGACTATAAACAGTGTTTTATCCGTCATGCAGTAGTATAAAGAAGAAATGAGTATTGATTTTTCTAAGGCGGGATTTTGATGTAAAAATACAGACTTTTCAGCGTGACAGGTTATATATGAAGTAGTTTAAAATATGAATATGAGGAGCTGGCTTAGGTTCATCTGTGAAATTAGCTTGCATTTCCAAATATGTCAAATTATTCAGTGATTGCCAAGATCACACTTAGTAACATGCCCTATAGTCAAAATTATGAAGTCTTATAACATTCATCCCTCTGGAGCCAATGAGCACTGCAGAGCAATGTTGAACTCCATGCACACATCCAGAAAGAGGATGGCATAAGGGCAATGCTAATTGCTTCACACTCTAACGAAGGCTATATAAATACACCCAAGATAAGATCTCACAGATAGGAAAAGTCTGAAAGTATTGACCTTTACCATGAGAAGTTAAAAAAGAAAACAGGATCCCTTTCTCCACACAGGTGGACTTTTCAAAACAAACGACCCTTCTAAAATGACCGGGCTAATAACATCTCTTGAGAAGAACCAGATTTTGATGAACAAAACATTGCAGCGCTTAGAGTACCGATAGAAAAGCTGGGGGCTGTTAGTATAAATGCACTGTTTACAAAAATGTTCTTGAGTATCGTCATAAAGCAGGCTAGCTTGAGCTTGATACAGCCTTTGTTGGTTAGAGCATCAAATATACCTGCACTTAGCTCTCACCGGCTTCCTGCAACTAAAGTTGGAGAAAAACCTCCCCTGACTCTTGTGAAGAAAGATTCATTTGTGTTGAAGGTGTTAAGTTGTTTAAAGAAAAAAAAATTGAAACACTTTTTTTGTCATAAGAGTCATTTATATTACACATAAAGAAACGATTTAAAAACCATCCATTTGTGTTATAAAAGTACCATCAACACAGGAATTGTGGTGTAGAGTGGTATAAAGACTGTTTCACACAATGGGAGCTATTTTGGTTCTCTTCCCTTAGTTGCTTCCGACATATCTGTTGTCAGCTAATTTATTGTTGGATGTGGAAGTTTATGCCTGCGTTTGATTCTTGTTATTTAACTTAAAAGGAAGGAAAATTCTACCTCTGCAGAAAAGGAGAGGTAAGATTTCGCTAACAAGAGAACTGTCATAAAGGAAAACTGATTCTTTAAAAGTCTCCATGAGCCAATAAAACATTTCTCTAATTATTCATAAACCATATAAAATATTACAGAATTTGCATTAATAATTTACATCTGAGTATAATCACATTTATATATTCTGGTTATATATATATTATTATATATAATCACATATATGTTATTCCTGGTAAATTTTTGTATTCTACTACCAAAATCAGGTCAGAAATTTTGACTTTTTATCCTCGCCATTTGAGTAAATGGTTGTTTTAAAATAGATTATTTCCATCTTAAAAAGACTGGATAACTGAGTCATTAGGAGCTGCCTACTACGAGTTTGACAACACTCCAGTGAGTATATGGGCAACCCGAAAGACTTTTGTCCCTTCTTGTTTTAGGAGATGGTTACATGGCAGGATTGGCAGTAGACCAGGGGTGGCTGGGAAGTGAGTATAACTTGGGTGGATTATGTGAAATTCCAAATAATAAAAATTAATAATTTTTCTCTTCATTGGCACGTAGCTACATAATGTCATATATACTAGTACATGTCTCCTAGCAGTAGAGGTATATATAATTAAGACAGGCTATTTTTAAGGATAATATCAGTGCTATACTATAGATGGCACAAAGAAAAATTAAAAGCCCTAAGTAGTTGGCAAAGATTCATTCCACAGAGGAAGAACTTTTTCTTAGTTTGTCAAGAGTTAAAGAGTTTAATAGGTAAAAACCAAGAAAGAAAAGCTGAGCATCATGACCTTTGCCTATATTCTGCACTTTAGTGTCTGTGAGGTAAAGAATTTGAGGTTCAAATACATTTTGAGATCCAATTTCAAAACAAAACTAAAAGACAAGTGTTTATGAACAACAACCATAGTGATCTACTTTACATTGTTTACCAGATAGCAGGAATTACTAAATATTAAAGCAAAGGTGGCGATGTAATAATAACCATTGCAAATGATATTATGTCTCTAGTATACACTGAGGTAAAGATTCCATGACTGTAATTACGCTAATAGAATTATGCATAGTGAACACAGAGGAGAGGCATTTGTTTTACTGCCAGGTGGTATGCGGAGGAGACAATCTTTATTTCCCTAAAGAGAACACATGTTTCTATTTCAATGTTGTCTAAGTACACACGTTACAGAGGATTTTCTTTCCCTTCTAAAAGTCATCTTCCAATACGACAAAAAATTGATCACTATAGTGGAAGGTGTTTCAGAAGCCGAAGATTCTAAAGAACTGGTAGAGCATTTGTCTCAAGCTGCCTGTAAGATGAGCGGAGCCTGAGTAGGATAAGCGTAACTAAGCAAGTGAATTTTGACCATTTTTCAAAATGTAAAAGTTTATGTCGATTAGTGATATAAAATAGATGTATCATTCATCCGTGTGCCCTCTATTTACATGCAATAAATCAAAATGATAAAATGCCTTACTTTTAATTTTTGTTAAAATATTTACCTCTAGTATAGTTGGTACTCATAAAGATTTACAGAAAAATATTACCTTGAAGCTAAATCATCTGTTGTAAAATATGTGCAAAGTCTTCAATATGCTTGATATTAAAGCTTTAACTGCCAACTTAACACAGCCTAGAGTCATCTATCAAGGCAATCTTAATCAAGGGACTGTCCTAATCAGAGTGGCCTCTGGACATGTATACGGGGTTTTGGCTTGAATTTTAATTGATGTAGGCGGATACCTTCTTTAGGGGTCACCAGTCCTTGGGTATGTGGGTTTGGATTGTATTGGAAAGCCAGCAATTTATGGGTCTGCAAACAATACGCTAAGAAGTGTCCCTCTATGGTTTCTGCTTCAAGATCCAGCTTGTGTTTCTGCTTTGACTTCTCTCAATGATGGACTCTAACCTGTAGTCAGAAATAAGACCTTGGTTGTTTCTTGTCAAAGTGCTTTACCATAACAAAAAAGGAAAGTAGAAATACTTAATTGTGGAAAGAAAATATGTGAATGAAAAGACATATCTATTTCTTTATTGGCCTAATTTTTATTATGTTAGGAATATTTCATGGCAACTTGGTATAATTTTAGAAGCATGTAATATTTACTACACTGGGACAACAAAGATTTATGCTGAAAGACTAAAGAATATGTTCATGACAAATGAATTCTGTGAACTGATGGTGAAATTATGAACTGAAATGCTATCAACATTCTGGAGTGATGCCAAATAAGATGGCAAGGGACACAGTATTGTTTATGAATCAGTTGATTGAGGCCAAAATCCTAAGACACAAAGCAGTTTAAGCCTTAATATTGAGTGTCTTTTTCTCCTCTTACAGCTATGTTATCTATGAAAAATTGGTGACATTTTTTTTTTTTGTTCGTGGAAACCATTCAATTTGCATCATCTTTTCTAATATTTTTTGCTTTGACATAAACTTTCTTTTGTATGGCTCTGGTCAATTTTCATTAACTGTGACCATATTTCATGGATGTATACCATCAATATTTCACTGCAGCTGCTTCATCCACAAATGATAATGTACAGTGTGATGCTGCTCAGTACACACATTTCAATAGAGTTTGTCATTCTTGATGTAAAAACCAAGTCTTAGACTATAGATCTTCCCACAATGCTCTATTTTAACAGAATACTTGCATGGTGGCTTTTGTTTTCTGAGGTCATGTCTATCTACTTTACTCCTAATCTTTAGTATGATTCTAATTCCTGATATGTAAACTTTAGGCCTTTAGTTTCTTCCTCTTTAATGATTTTTATTTGCAAACATTTCTTTTCATTTACTTTACCATTGTTCTTACCTAATCCTTTTAATAGAAAACTCTAATGTAAGCAGATGTGACAATTGATATTGTCAATCTGACAGGATTTAGAATTACCTAGGAGATAAGTTTCTGACTGCCTATAAGGAATAATCTAGAGACATTGAAATAGGAATACCTACTTTAACCATAGGAACTATAGTTGACAACATTCCATGGACCATAGACCTGAAGGAGAGAGAGAGAGAGAGAGAGAGAGAGAGAGAGAGAGAGAGAGAGAGAGAGAGAGAGAGAGAGAGAGAGAGAGAGAGAGAGAGAGAGAGAGAGAGAGATCAGGAAGAGCACTAGTGTCCATCACTCTCTGCTTTCTGACTGCAGTCAAAGTGTTCCCAAACAGTTTACATCCCCCTGTCTTGCCTTCGCCACTACGAAACACTTCTTGAAATGAGTCTAAGAACACCTTTCCTTACATGACTTATGTCTGCTATATTAATCACAGCAATGAGGAAAGTATGGATACATAGTGCTTAAAGAATATTCACCAACTTAGAACAAATTATTATTAATAAATAACCAACTATGAAAATGTACTTGATGTAAAATGAAAAGGCTCAACATTAACACTAAGCTTCCTCATTCCATAACTCTTACCATTTCACATGTAAATCTGTGCCAAGAAATCAGTAAAGCAGTTACTGTGCTCCTTTAATGACCGCCCAGTATGAGTGCCTGAAAGAATAGCCATCTCTTGGTTAGTTAGTGGATTTTGATGACAAGATATATAAACAGATAAATATTAGTAGTTTATTTTACAAAACTAAACAGAAATGAAGAAACAAGTAGCTATAACATGTTGCTAATAAATATTAGGGAGAAAATCCATTAGACTGTTTTTTGACGCTCATGACTTTCAAGGGCATGGAAGGTTTTCCCTGCTATTTATAGTTTCCCTGACACTATTCACCCCTCTTCTTCCATGGACTACTTTTCCTTTTTCTTTCCTCTTTAAATTATTTTTTATTAATTCATTCATATTACATCTCAATAATTATCACATCTCTTGTATCCTCCTATTCTTCTCTCCCTCCCACTTTCCCCCTACTGTCCTCCCCTATGACTGTGACTGAGGGGGATGACCTCCCCCTGTATATGCTCATAGGGTATCAAGTCTCTTCTTGGTAGCCTGCTATCCTTCCTCTGAGTGCCACCAGGTCTCCCCCTCCAGGGGACATGGTCAAATATGGGGTACTAGAGCTCATGTGAAAGTTAGCCCTACTCTCTACTCAACTGTGGAGAATGTCCTATCCATTGGCTAGATCTGGGTAGAGGTTTGATATTTACTACATGTATAGTCTTTGGCTGATGATATAGTTTGATCAGGACCCCTAGGCCCAGATGTGCCCATCATAATGTTCTTCTTGTAGGTTTCTAGGACCCTCTGGATCCTTCTATTTCCCCATTCTCCCATGCTTCTCTCACCTAAAGTCCCAATAAGATGTCCTCCCCTAAGTCCCACTTTCCTGATAAGTGAGGACTTTCATGGGACATGCCCCTTGGGCTAGTGTCCAGACATAAGTGAGTATATGCCATTTGGCTCTTTCTGTGTCTGGGTGAACTTACTCATTATGATCATTTCTAATTCAATCCATTTGTCCACAAATTTTGGGAATTCTTTGTTTTTAATAGCTGAGTAGCATTCCATAGTGTAAATGTACCATAGTTACTTTATCCAATCGCCTACTGAGGGACACTTAGGCTGTTTTCAGGTTCTGGATAATATAAATAAGGCTGCTGTGAACATGTTTGAGCATATATCCCTATTGTGTACTGGAGCTTTTTCTGGGTATATTCCAAGGAGTGGAATAGCTAGATCTTGGGGGGAAAGATCTTAACCAACCCTTCATTTGACAAGGTCTAATATCCAAAATCTATAAAGAACTCAAGAAATTAAACACCACCAAACCAAATAACCCAATTGAGAAATGGGGCTCAGAACTAAACAGAAAATTCTCAATATAGAAATATTGAATGACTGAGAAACACTTAAAGAAATGCTCAATGTCTTTAGTCATCAATGAAATGCAAATCAAAACAACTCTGAGATTCAATCTTACACCCATCAGAATGGTGACACCACATGCTGGCGAGGATGTGGAGAAAGAGGAACACTCCTTCACTGCTGGTAGGAATGCAAACTTCACCTTTTTTTAAATTTTTCTGATTTGACTGAGTGCTTACCTCTTGTAAGAAAATATACCTAAACAAAACAATTTTGAATATTTAAACTATTAAGTTTTAGTGTATATTCATATATAAAGCTTGTTCCAATATATATTAAATTATATTATAATTATTGTATATATATATATAGCTTATCCTATGATAAATATATATATGTACTTGTGTCTGTATGTGTACGTGCATGTGTGTGTACATACATGTGCATATTGAAACTAGAAAGTTATATTGGATATCTCCTTTGATAACTCTCCACCTTGCAAATTGAGGCAGGGTGTCTCAGTGAACCTGAAATTGGCTGATTTGGCTAGTCAAGCTTACTAGCTTGCTCTGTGGAATCTTCTGATTCTGATTCCTGAATACTGGATTTATAGGCAAGATACCATACCCAATTGGAGTGATGTAATCCTGAGTACCTGAACTTCAATTCCCATGCAGCAAGCACCTTAACTAATGAGCTATCTACTTATCCTAAACAAGTATAGTTGTAAGGGCTGCACATGAGGGCACTGGTCCAGATAGTTGTAAATTATTTTGAATAATATTATATAACATAAATATAAAGTAACTATACCATTAGTTCATTTTGCCTAACTTTAGGTGGACTCTATTTCTCTTCCTTTGATGAATAGAAATGTGCACAAAAGAGACAGGCAATGCTGGCACATGCCTTCAAATCCCAGTACTCCTGAGGCAGAGGCAGGCAGATCTCTGTGAGCTTTAGGCCAGCCAATTCTACAGAGTGAGTTCCAGGACAGCCACAGCTACACAGAGACCCTGTTTCGAAAAGCAAAATAAAAACCAATGAGAGTATGCAAGAAAAATATTTCTTCACTTATTTTAGCTAGGCATGGTGGCATATGCCTTTAATACCAGCACTCTGAAGGCAGAGTCAGTCGTATTTCTGTGAGTTTGAGGCAAGTTCAGGACAGCCAGAAACTTTGTCTTGAAGAAACAGAACTGAAAATAAGAAAGAAAGGAAACGAAGAAGGAATAAATAAATAAATATCCACAAAACTGTGCATATTATAAGATTATCACACATGGATTGAGTTGTCCTTCCCTGACAGATAATTATTAACAAGAATTGCAGACAATAGTGAATGCTCCAACCAATTTTCCAGAACTGAAATTTTACTCTAAGGTCTTTGTCTCTCACTGAAGATGAAAGCTTAATCTATTTACTTGTTGGTAGGACATCATCTTACCCTTCTACCCTGACCCAGTGCCTACTTCATCCTCAAATACCATTTCTTTGACTTTCAGGTGGTACGTAAATGGTGAACCTTGCTCCTGGCAGCTATGACACCTCCTTTACCTCTCCTGACACCACCTTTCCCAGTATCATTTCCAGATTTGTAGCTGAAGACCTGCTATGAACTACCTTTACTCTCTGACTCTACCCCCCAAAGGGATCACAAAGCCTTTCTCATGAAACTCCCTTCCCCTAGCTCATCCCAATATCTCATTCCCCAAAACCAAGGGGAATATCAGGTGAACACATCAACTGAACAGGCCAGGAAAACAGGCAAGACAGAGCCATCATGCTCTACAAAAATCCAGAGAGAAAACAGAAATCAAGGAACAAAACACCCAGCCAACAAGGAAAAATAGAGAAATCAGCATTTATAGAAATAATTATCCTAAACAGGATGCCTAGATAGCAGCATAAAAACAAAAACAAAGAATAATCAATAACAGGAAGGGCAGTGTGTCTCCACTAGAGCCCAGCTATCCTACCACAACAACCATACTCATTGCAGCTCTATTCATAATAGCCAGAAACTAGAAATAAACTATATGTTTCTCAACAGAAAATATGCTACATTTACACAGTAGAGTATTACACAATTGTTCAGGGTGGTGGCATCATAAAATTTGCAGGCAAATGGATGGAAATTAAAAAAAAAAATTATCCTGGGTGAGGTAACCCAGATCCAGAAAGATATATGGTATATATTCCCTGTAAAGTGATATTAGCTATTAATTAAGTGACAATCAAGCTATAATTCATAGGCTGTGTGAAGGTGATCCTAATGAGGACTCCTAGTAATGGAGGATAAGTAATTTCAACTGGCCATGTGTCACAGCCAGGTGAAACATCTAGTGTTAGAAATAAGGTGCATTTAATTGAGTTGTTGCCTAAGGATGTCCCATGGAAATGCCTAAACAAATCAGGTTATGTTGCTCTCTGTAAACTGACATGGTGCCTTCATTGCCAAGAAACACACACACACACACACACACACACACACACACACAACTCATTGAACATGGATAAGTCAAACTCCTAGAGACATAAACAAGTAATGCTTAGTCCATATAGTGTTAATTTTATGCATGCTTTCAGGGCTGACCCTTTGGTTCTGGATAACCAATTGGTGTGCTCTTCCCTGGGGAAGACCATTTCTCCTTCTCTTAATATTCCCTACTTGTCTTTTACCCTCTGAGTACAGTTGAGGCTTTCTGCGCACACCCCTGCTCACTTTAGCATGTCTATTGCTGTAGTCCTGCTTCCTCTCATATTTAAGCAGTCACGTAGGTGTGATCTTACGTGTGCACCTTCTGAAGAAAACATTTTCATGCTGATTTATTGAGATAAAGCACATTATAAAATGTCTTAATTTTGATCACTGAAACTTTCTAAATTAATCACTTCAAAGTAAACATGTTCTTGCTGCAAATAAATTATTAATAAGAGATGCATCAAAGAAGAGAGAGCAGTAATAGTCATGTTAAAATGGCATCTTCAATCCCAGCATATGCCTTACAGACATTGCAGGAATTATCACATTGCTGTTCTATAACTCAGCAGGCAATTGCATTGGAAGTCTAAATCTAGGCCCTAGAAATAATGAATAATCATGTTTCCTTTCTACTTTGTATGTAGTAAATCATTGACTATATGCGGATGACTGGTCATGGTGTGAAATAGTCACATGATATAATAACATAAATTTTATAGCTTTATCAGATAAAAATAGCTTTCAAACCTGCTTTCTTATTTTATAACAGCAAAAAATGAGACTATATATATTCCTCCCCAGAGTATTCACGCATGGCGTCAGTCTTTAGGTTATTAGCATCATATATCATCAGCCATTAAGAGCACGACTCTAGGGCTGTAGAGATGTCAGAATGAGAGTGGCAATATGGTTTTGCTGGTCTAAGACATCGGATCCAATTTGACCTTCAGGCTTTTACAAGTAAGCAGAAAATAACTTAGCTGGATCTTACAAAATGTTAGTCAACGGTTGTTTTATGAACATTCCTATTTAAATGGAAGTGTTTCCTGTGAGATTAACTTCTGAGATCATGATGGGGTGAGGAACTGTTCATCCTTCTGGTCATAAAAGACCTCAGTTTACAAAAGACTGCACCAGGGACTGGCTGCTCTGCTCTCTTGCCTTCTCTGACCACCCAGGGAGATGACTTTACAGGATTTGGATTTCAGCATTCACTGTGCTTCCTTAAAACCACCCACTCATGCAATTTTTTCTTGTTTAAACTCTTCCTTAATGCTCAGTGCCAGGCTCTTCCTTTCCATTCAGACCATAAGTGTCAACCCTCCCTCAGCTTCATTTGGGGACAATGTGGCTGTCATCCAGGGAAGTAAAGAAACCTGGATGCGGATACGGTTAGACATTGCTCAGAAGTTACAAATACTTCCTGATCTTCCAGAAGAACTGGGTTAGATGCCTAGCACTGACACTGGGAAAGTATCAGCTACTGTAACACCACCTCCAGAGAATCCAATGTCCTCCTTTGGTCTCTGCATGTGGTGTACAGACTGACTCATACACATAACAGAGATAAAAACAAATCTTTGGGTCCGGAGAGATAGCTCAATAGTTATGAGATCTTGCTCTTCTTGAGAAGAGCCCAGTACCCACATAACAGCTTGCAACTGCATGTAACTTATATCTAGGGCACCATTTGGTCCCTGTAAACATCAGGTACAATGTAGTATATATACATACATACAGGCAAATCACCCATGCATGTAAAATGAAAAAGAAATAAAGCCTTCCTCTAAATGAGAATAAAATCACACTCTGATCATTCATACACAGGTGTTTTCTCTATGTTATTCTGTAATAATAAAGAATATCAGATATTTAAAGTTTTTACATTGTATATGGAAGATTTGAGGAATAGAAGGGCATGGGGGGAGGGAGGTTGTCAGGGGCTCCCCAGGGAGACTCTCAAGGCTGGCTGATCTGGACCCAGGGGAGCTTGTACAAACTGATACATCAACCAAGACATTGCAAGCAGGGAACCTAGAGCCTCAGTTAGATGTAGCACATGGACAGCTCATTCTCCACATGGGGATGTGGGTGGGAGAGTAGGAGACTGTCGCTAACAACAACTCTGGTGCCCATAATTTGATCACTACACCTTTGTGGAGTTTCTGTTGGAACACAGAGGAAGTGGATGTAGGCTATCCAGATGAGACTTGATAGGCTGTGGTCAGAAGGTAGGGGAGGTGGACCCTACCTGTCAGAGATCTAGGAGAGGAAAAGAGGGCAGAAGAGGAAGGGAGGGTCAGAAAAGGAAGATAAGAGGAAGTCTGTTACCATTGGAATGTAATGTGAATAAATTTTAATAAAAGATAATAAATTTAAGGATGATTTAAGTACGGGGGAAGATGTGCCTGGGTTATATGCAAATTTTTCACCTTTATTATGGTATTTGGGCATCTGCAAATGCAAATGTCAGGAATCAGCTCCAGAGTATACTGAATAAGACCACAGGTGGGATTAGGAAACATTTGAATTACTTTTTATTTGAATCCGTTTTGATAAAAATTATGCTCTTTGCAGCTCCATTGGCCTGGGTATCTCAGCATGCCTTGGGTTTGTGAAGGATGATATGGGTGTGTTTAGAAAATAAAGCATCTGTGTTGTCTTGTTTATAGGAGAAACAAAACATCCAAAATCATGGGAGTTCAGTTTAGAATGGTAATTGAGTGGTTGGTAGTAGATGGGGGCTAGCTTTCTGTGGCTGAGGAGTACAAAGCTTCTATTAAGCTGGACAGAGAGTGAATTTTGTCATATAACTCATGAATTCATGACTACATCATATTAAATAGTAGTATATTGTTTGACATCTTATTGGGACTCTAGATGAGAGAAGCATGGGAGAATAGCAAAGTAGAAGGATCCAGAGGGTCCTAGAAACCTACAAGTAGAACATTATGATAGGCAGATTTGGGCCCAGGGGTTCCGCTCAAACTAAGGCACCAGCCAAGGACAATACAGGCGGTAAACTTTAAACTCCTACCCAGATCTAGCCAATGGGCAGAACATTCTCCACCATTGAATGGAGAGTGGGGTATGACTTTCACATGTACTCTGGTGCCTCATATTTCACCCCCTGGAGGGGGAGACCTGGTGGCACTCAGAGGAAGGATAACAGGTTACCAAGAAGAGACTTGATACCCTATGAGCATATACAGGGGGAGGAAATCTCCCTCAGGAACAGTCATAGCGGAGGGGAATAATGGGAAAATGGGAGGGAGGGAAGAATGGGAGGATACAAGGGATGGGATAACCATTGAGATGTAACAAGAATAAATTAATAAAAATTTTTTAAAAAATAGGTAAAAGAGGTGCTTGAAGACATAGCTAACCAGTTAAGAGGGCATACTGATCTTGCAGAGGTCCTAACGTCTATTCCCCTCTTTTTCTACTGGATAATTCTAATCTTAAAATACCTGTTCTAATTTTAAGTATTATTTTATTTTAGACTAAAAGATTCAGACTCTGTCAGGGTCTCTTATTGATCGGTATGTTGTCTTAGTACCATCAGCTGAACAGCACTAATTCTATCTCTAATAAGAGCAAGTAATCTATTTGCCACACATGGGCCAAAAATTAAAATCAAACAAATCACCAATACTGGCCCAGCTAAAGCAGAAAATAGGGTAGTCATCTAGGGGGACCGGGTGAGCCAGGACTCAAACCAACCTTGTTGAGCTTTTCTGTCCCTCTGTCTTTTATCTAGCCTGTTTTTGTTCCCCTCTTTATTGATCTCCTCTCAAGTCTGTTGCATCGGGGCATGAGGGTTGTTGTCCTAACTTAGGGTTGCGTCTGCGTTGCTTAAGAGGATTATTAGTCTTTTCCAGGATCCATTCATCTTGACTAGTCTCAGGAGGAGCCCTTCTCACATGTGAAGCATGGACCCAGGTGGGCATTCCCTCTACCTTAACGGCAATTAGAGCCATTAACAGTACCAGGTAGGGTCCTTTTCACCGCAGCTCAAGATTCCCAGCTCAGTGTCTCCGTACCAAGACGGCATCTCCAATCTCGAACTGATGAGGAACTGTAGGGTCTCTAGCGGTGTAGGCATCTTTCAGCTGTTCTCAAATCTCTCGCCTGATCGTCTCGAGAGCCTTTAAATGGGCTAAAAGATGGGTGGAAGGCACAAAACTGTCATCAGGACACGCCACACTCTCTAGGGTTTTAAACAGTGGTAGTGGTGCACTAAACAGGATCTCAAAGGGTGTCAGTCCCAATGGTCCAGGTGTGTTCCGTACCCGGAACAAGGCAAGGGAGAGAAGGGCTGTCCAATCACCCCCCCGGTCTCTAAGGTCAATTTTGTTAAGGTCTCCTTTATAGTTTTATTCGTTTTTTCTACCTGTCCTGAGCTCTGGGGTCTATAATCACAATGTAATTTCGAATTTATCCCCAATTGTCTGGCCAGTCCCTGACTTACCTGGGCGACGAAGGCAGGCCCGTTGTCCGACCCAATTACCTTAGGTATCCCGAACCGGGGAAGGATTTTTTCAAGTATCTTCTTGGCTACTACATTCGCCATTTCTTTTTTTGTGGGGAATGCCTCCACCCACCCAGAGAAGGTGTCTGTGAAAACTAGAAGGTATTTATTACCATATTGGGCTGGTTCAACTTCAGTGAAATCGACCTCTCAATAAGTTCCAGGTCAATCTCCCTGCAAGAGCTTTCCTGCACAGTGTCTGCTGGACCCGGCATTAGTGAGGGCGCAAGCCTTGCAGTTTTTTGTTTGTTTGTTTGTTTGTTTGTTTTGTTTGTTTTGTTTTGTTTGTCAGACCCTCTGCTGTCTTTTGTAGTCTGGGGATGTGATAGGGAGACTTATTGACCAGTTCTGTCATCTTTTTGGGTCCTTGGTGGGTAAGGCGGTGTATATTAGCCAGGTATTTTAGCCCTTCTTCTTCTGTGAGGACCCTTCTCTGGGGAATCCCCTCAGCCTGTTGGGCATAACCTTAGCTCTTAGAATCATTGGTCCTTATGCTGCCTCTTTGTCCATCTGGTCAGCCACTTGGTTCCCCCTTTCTATGGGGCCGGTCCCTTTTTGATGTCCTTGGCAATGGATAATCGCCACCTTGCGGGGCAAATGGACAGCCTCTAACAAACTAAGAATTTTCTTTTTATTTTTAATGTCCTTGTCACCTGAAGTCAGCAGCCCTCATTGTCTATAAATTGCTCCGTGGACTTGAGCTGTTGCGAAAGCATACCGGCTATCAGTGTAGATATTGATAGCCTTTCCCTCCGCCAGTCTTAGAGCTTGGGTCAAAGCAAGAAGTTCTGCTTTTTGGGCCGACATTCCTTCTGGCAAACTTCTGGCCCAGATGACAGACTTCCCATCCCTACCGCTGCCTCAGCCCTCCGCTTACCTTCTGCCACGAAGCTGTTTCCGTCAGTGAACCAAGTTTTTACCCCAGGCCATGGCCGGTCAGTGAGGTCTGACCGAGTCCCGGTTTCTTCAGCTAGTATCTCTTCACATTGATGTACTGGGGTCTCACCAGCTTCGGGTAGCAAGGTGGCAGGCGGAGCGAAGGTCACCTGCTCTGTCAGCAACAAGCTCTGGTAGTGGGTCATCCGGGCGTTGGTCATCCATTGATCTGGTGGTTGTCTGATAATACTCTCGAGGGCATAGGAGGCCACCACCATCACATTTTGGCCCATGGTTAACTTATCGGCATCTTTTATCAATACAGCCATTACTGCTATCACCCACAGACAAGAGGGCCACCCACTGGCCACAGGATGCAGGTTTTTTTGACAGATAGGCCACTGGGCACTTCCAGGGTCCTGGCAAGGGGTGGTTGGGGTTGGGATCTGATTCACTGTCTGTTTCCTGGCTTCTGTGAGCCACCGTTGTTCATCTTTCAAGGTGCTGTATCCCAGATATGTCACTTCAGTCTGGCACAGTTGTGCCTTCTTGGCAGAAGCCCGATACCCCAACCCACCTAACTTAGCCAGGATTTTGAGTCCCAAGCTCTCATTCTTCACGGGTCTCTGCAGCCAATAGGAGGTCATCTACATACTGTAGAAGAGTCACCTGGGGATTATTAGCACGGAAAGGGGCAAGGTCCTGATGTAGGGCTTCATCAAATAGGGTGGGGGAGTTTTTAAACCCCTGGGGCAATCTCCTCCATGTAAGCTGTCCAGTTCTTCCATTTTCGGGGTCTTGCTACTCAAAGGAGCAGGGATTGGTTGTTAGGGTGAAATCTCAGACAGAAGAAGGCATCTTTGAGATCAGGTGGCAGCGTTCAATCTTCTCTGGGTCTCCTTGGCCCCTGCCTTCTGTTGTCACCCAGGTCCCCTGTCTGCCTAGGCCTGCCTATTCCCTGACACCTTCCTTCTCCTACCACTGTGGCCAGTATTCTCGTCCGATTCTTCTCCTGCCTTTTTTCTTTTCTTTCCTCATCCTTAGCTCTCTCTTTCTTTTCTCTTCTTCATCTTCAGCCCTCTTTTTCTTTCCTCTTTCCTCATCCTCAGCTCTCTCCTTTTCTCTTTCCTGTTTCACTTCCTCTGTCTCCTTTTTATGATAAACTTTCTCAGCCTCCTTCACCACATCCCTGATGGTATAATCTTGCAATCTCTCAATGCGCTAATGCGCTGTAGTTTCTTTCTAATATCAGGTGCTGACTGTCCAATGGAAGCCATAATTATGGAGGCTCGCTGTCCCTCTGGTGCAGGGTCAAAAGGGGTATATCTCCAGTAAACCTCCATGAGCCTCTCTAGAAACACCGAGGCGGGGGGCTCGGTCGCTCCCTGCATGACTTCTCTTACCTTCGCCAAATTGGTGGGCCTCCTCGTGGCCCCTCTGAGACCTGCCACCAGAGCCCGGCGGTAAATGGACAGCTGTTCCCTACCTTCTGCCATGTTGTAGTCCCACTGAGGACAGGTCAGGGGGAATCCTTCATCTATTTCTGCCAGGGTCTGGACGGGGTGTTCAGCGTCATCTCAGATATTCTTTAGAGCCTCGAGGAGAATTCTTTCTCTCTCCACGGTGGTGAATAAAACCTGCAGAAGCTGCTGACAGTCATCACATGTGGGTTGGTGTGAGAACATCAGGGACTCAATCAGACCTGTAAGTCATGTAGGGTTCTCTGAAAAAGGTGGGTGGTTAGTTTTCCAATTATAGAGATTGGAGGAAGAAAAAGGCCAATACTGTAGGAGTTGTAGCTCATTTTGGCCTGTCAGGGCCAGCCAGACAACACTAAGGGGCAGAGCCACTGTAGATTCAGGCCCCTCAGGGGTTGCTCTACGGTGCCTCCTAGTGCTCGCCGAGGGTCAATCACCTGTGGCGGGTGGGGCTGAGGTTGGGCCTGCTGGCTGGGGAATTCGGAGCAGGGGCATGGGCCATTCAGGGGGTTCTGCTATGTCAGGATATGTTTTAGGGACGGGCTCCAGTGGTGCGCTAGGCTCACTTCCTCCGCTCTGCCGTGGTTTCAATTTCTTTTCCACGGTGCCTTCTTGCACTGCCAAGATTCAGGAGCTTGGTGGGTGAGGTGAGATGAAGGGCTTGACCCACAGGGGTGGGTAATGGGCCAAATCTTCCCACACGGTGATGTAAGGTTGTTGGTCTGGATGCGACCCTGATCCTTCCTGAAAAATAACTGCTCTAACAGCTCTAATAGCAGGTAAATCAAAAGTCCCTCAGGTGGCCAGCCGCCATGGAAAGTCGGCCATTCTGAGGTGTAAAAGGTCTGCCAGGGTCCTTTCTTAACTTTTACGGATAGATTATGTACTCTTGCCCTAACGTCCGTCCAATGGTCCAAAGTCAAATATAAAGGGGTCGTCACAGTCTGTCCCATTTCAAAAAAACAAGAAGCACAAAAACAATGTAAGCACACAAGACACTATCACATCCAAGCACACTCGTCCGCATCTGGACTTGTACAACCAACCGAACGCAAGTTCCGATGGGGTAGGCTTCCGCACCTTCCCCTCAAGAAGAAGCACTCCATCTCCTTCATCCCGAAAAGAGGCAGTCAGGATGTTCTGACTCCCCTTCACCCTTAGGGCGTCCCCCAGGGTTTCAGCTTGCGGCCCTAGCACGTCTGCCTCCACATCCACTGGGTCCTTACGGCCCACAGCGGCAGCTGCCAGAAACTGAAACCAAGAAACTGAAACCAAGACACGAAATCAACAGCACCGCACTCAGACACCCAAAACTCACACAAACCTACCTTCAAGGGGTTGTTGGGGGGGTCTTGGGTGGTCGCGCAAATCCCGGACGAGCCCCCAAAATGAAAGACCCCCCAAAGGGAGACCCTCACTCAAGCCTCGGGATGGCGCGCACCCAAAGACACACAAAGGACCGTCTTGCTGTAAACGCATGAGGTAGTTTATTGGTGGAGCTCCCAGTCGGTCGACACGTATCTCACGCAGGAGACAGAGGGGTCAACTCAGAAGCCCAGGGGTTTGGGTTTATATGGTCAAAGGTCGGGGGGAGTGGGAAGTTTTGGCGCAGCCACACACGATTGGTTGTTTCAAACATTTGAACATCAGCAAATTGTGTAGGCAAATCTGGGCTAAGGTCAGACTTAATCACACGGAACATTCCTTGGTTCCTGTTCTTCTCGGAACCCAAGGGTAGATGTTTATCTGAGCTAACGACACATCTGGTTAAACTCAAACCTGGAACATTGCGTGTGGGCCTCAAGGGGGGATTAAGCAAACACCATAAGATCGGATGAGGGGTCTTGGCTCATTACTCACTCGACCATGCCCGGTACCTGTTTCTCTCAGGAATTTGTCCTTGTGTACCCTCCCTAACTTTTACGGCCAGCTAGTCCCTGGAACACTCCATAGGCCTTTGTCTCTTAGCTCCGCATTCTTTGTGACTTATCATCTGGGACCTTGGGCTAGCATACCTGCTGACTTGCACTTTTGAGTTAGAGAGCTGAGAGCTCTGCTGTTCTGGTTGCTTTAATGCTAATTAAAAAATTTCCCTTTCAGCATCCATGTCAGATAGATTACAACTGCTTGTAACTATGGCTCCAAGAGATTGGGCATCTTTTTTTTTTTTTTTTTTTTTTGCCTCCTTGGGCACTTGCATTAACACACACAACATAATACAACACACACACACACACACACACACACACACACACACATACACATACACACCTAAAAATAAAATATATGAAAGTAGGAAAGATATAATTCAAATATATCACCATATAAATTAAGATAAATATACAATTGAGCTTATTATCCTTGCAATATACACTAACATCATTTTGTACACACACACACACACACACACACACATATATATATATATATTTGTGATGCTTTCATTAAAGTAATAGTAAAACTTCAAAAGATAGTGATGCTATTTTCCATACATACTTTTTATATCATATTTCTGTTCATAAAGATTTCCACCAGTGCATTATGTATAAGCCTCTGTAGTCTACAATGTGGTAAAACTCAAACATCTAGGGAAATGTAAATTAGCTTTTTAAAAAATAGTAGCCTTTTTTCCTATATTGGTCTTCCCTGACTACTACAACAAATTACCACCAGCTTGTAGTTTATAGCAGCACACTATATTCTCATAGTCCTAGAAGCTAGAAATCCAAAATCTGTTCTTCTGGACTAACATTGCAGTGACAGTAGTGTGTGTTCTTTCTGCCCTAGCAGCACTCTTATCTTTACTCCTCCAAATTCTAGTGATCTAGTTCTGATTCTGACCAGTCACTGGGGTGTGAACACATTACTGCCACGTCTGTGTCTCTGGTCACGTTGCTCTCTCTAATGTGTTAGAACTCCCTCCACCTCCTTCCTGAAGGATCCCTTCTTATTACATTTAGGGTCTAGGTAATAAAAATCTAGAGTAATCTACCCAATTCAAAGTCCTTAACTCAATGTTAAAAACCATCTGCAATGTCCTTTTTGTCACTCACCATATCTAAGAGTTAGGATTTTGACACTTCAGTGTTCATTATTCTTCTTGACCCAAAGCTGATAAATACCACAAAATGTTTCCTGGAATCTATAGAGGGTGAAATGATTGCCAGTGGTAATAGAAACAGCAATAGTGATAATTATATAAGTAAAACATAGATGTCTTGCCAGGAATGAGTACAGCACACTCCTTAACTGACTATTAGCAATACTTGTGTTTTCTACAAGATCTGTGAACATGTTAAACATTCAATCGTCGAGATATTTCCAAGAACTAAAACTCAATATTTCATTCCAATCATCACTATTAGATAAAGAAAATAAAAATAAAACGACTAAGTACATTTTAGAAGAATCACAAACCTAATAGGCAGCAGAATCTATATTAAAGCATACACATAGGCTTATTTATATGAGGAATAAAATATCCAAACTTATAGGAGTTGAATTTAGAAGTGTACTTGAGTGGTTGGTAGGAGGAGGGGGACTAAGTAGCTATTAGCTGAAGGTACAAACCAGGCTTACATGTCATCTGAACAAGCACTTCTGACCTTCTCTGCTGCAGGAACTGAATGACTTTTAAGAGTTATCTGGATGGCATTGTTTCCAACTGTGAAAAGAGAAATTTCACAACTTCGATAACGTGATAATTTTTATATAGTGAATGTTTCTATAAATAAAGAAAATATTATCCCACAGGGAAATATTAAACTAAAGAACAACTAAAGGCTTAATATATTTTGAGTGCAAATAACAACAAATTGAGAAAATATAAGTAGCCATTAAACATGTCCTTAAGACACAAATTGGTTTGCTTCTATTAATCCCTCCTCTGAATATTTATAGGTATCACTGAAATATGAAAAATGAATAAAAAAAGATTCTTAGAAATATCAGAGTAACATATTGGAAATAATATGAGCTGATTTTAATAAATAATGCCTGGAATTGATTTTAATAAATAATGCCTGGAATTTATCACATGTATTGGAAAACAGAAAAAGCTAAGGAGATTCTATTGTAAGATAGATGTTAATGACTGCAGACAGGTTATAAAACTAAGGGCTAAGAGATCATTAGCATGAGCTAGAAGACTGAAGATGGTGTATTTTTCTATCTCATTACTAGTACTTGGAGATGAGGGAGGCAGGCTAAAAGCTATGTCCACCACAGAGGCTTGGCTTATCGAGAGTGGGTCTTCTATGGAAGCATAGAATGGCTAGATCAGATATAAAAAATTAAATATAAAGAGAAAGAAGAAAGATACTACAATCCTTAGGTTTTTATCGTTCCTATTGGCTCCTAGAAGCCTCTCCACACTAATTCCATTCTCTCTCCTAGCCTTCCCCTCTTCTCACACCTAATCTCCAACCCAATTCCCCTACCCATGCATCGTCCACTCAATTCCCTCTCTCCATCACCTTCAGATGTCCATTTTATTTCCCCTTCTGAGTGAGATTCAGCATCCTCTCCTGAGCCCCCCCCCCCCCTTGTTACTTGGCCATCTTTTGGTATGTGGATTGTAACCTAGTTACCCTGTGCTTTATAGCCAATATCAACTTACAAGTGAGTATATAACATGTGTGTTTTCTTGGGTCTGTGTTACCTCACCCAGAATGATATTTTCTGGTTTCATTTATTTGACTGTGAATTTCATGATGTCCTTGTTTTTTATAGCTGAGTAGTATTCCATTATGTAAATGTACCACATTTTCTTTATACATTCTTCGACTCAGGGACATCTAAGTTTTTTCTAATTTTTGGCTGCTATGAATAAAGCAGAGATCTAGAAAGAGCAATTCTCAACTTCATATGGAAAAATTAGAAGAAAAAAAAAACAGAATGGCTAAAACAATCCAGTACAATAAAAGAATGGCTGGAGGTATTGCCATCTCTGATTTCAAGCTATATTAGAGAGCAATTGTGTTTAGTAAAACCCACATGGAATTGGCATAAAACAGGCATGTTAATCAATGGAGTTGAATAGAAGACCCAGAAATACACCTACATACCTACAGACACCTGATTTTTGCCAAAAAGCCAAATCTATACAATGGAAAAAAGAAGGCATTTTCAACAACTGGTGCTGATCTAAGTGGATATCTGTATGTAGAGGATACACTAAATCTAATGGAAGAGAATGTGGAGAAGAGCCTTGAATGCATTGCTGCAGAGGCAACTTCCTGAACAGAACACCAGGCACTAAGAGCAACAATTAATAATTGGAACCTCATGAAACTGAAAAGTTTCTGTAAGGCAAAGGACAATGTTAATGGGACAAAATGGAAGCCTACAGAATGGGAAGAGAGCCTCATCAACCCTACATCCAACAAAGGGCTAGTATCCAAAATATATATAAAGAACTGAAGAAATTAAACACAAACAAATGAAATAACCCAATTAAAAATGAGTTACAGGACTAAACAAGTAATTCTCAACACAGGAATTTCTAATGGCTGAAAAACACTTAAAGAATGTTTATTATTTTTAGTCATCAGGGAAATGCAAACCAAAACGACTCTGAGATTCCATCTTACATCTATCAAAATGGCTAAGATGAAAAACTCAAGTAACATCACATTCTGGTGAGGATGTGGAGAAAGAGGAACATTCCTCCATTGCTGGTGTGAGTGCAAACTTGTACAGCCACTGTGGAAATCAAACCTGGCAGTTTTTCAGAAAACTGGAACTAGTTCTACCTCAAGACCCAGCTATACCACTCATGATCATATACCCAAGAGATGCTCCACCATAACTCAAGAAAACTTAAATTTTATTTTAGACAGTAGTTCTGTTCATTAAAAAAGAGATAGTATTATTTTCTGACATGTTTACATATATAAATGTGATGTGTATATTACAACTGACACAAATGCTAGGAGAGAAGTAAAAAAAAAAAAAAAACAAATAAATAACATAGAAAAGAGGAAACAAAGGTGGCTGCTTTCCTGTGAATGGTGGTGAAGCCTAACTTTAGAAAATGAACCATTTGGTTCATTAAACAGAACAATGGGTCTGCCGACTGATTTGTACGTTCTATCCAATGAGTATCGTGTGACTCTCTAATGAATTGACAGTGTTCTGCTTTCCAAACAGGGGCCCTGCAGTTTCATCTAGAAGTAGAAAGCATCATTGTGTCAGAAAGACATGTATAAATATAATAAAATTGAGTTTTCTACAAGGATTCAGAGTAGTTGGCCCCTAAGCCCATACCATGGTGTCTTCAACATGCTAACATTATGGAAATATAAATAACTATTTTTATATCATACTATATTCATATAATTTTCGCCCTTTCCTTATTTCTTCAACCCCTCACATAAAACCCTATTCCTCTCAAGTTCATGGACAAGTTTTTTTCTTTTTTATTATGTTTCTTTTTTACATATACATTTATATTATTACACATAAATAAAATAAATTACATACAGCAAGAAGAACCACGAATCCTCTCAAGTTCATGGACAAGTTTTTTTCTTTTTTATTATGTTTCTTTTTTACATATACATTTATATTATTACACATAAATAAAATAAATTACACACAGCAAGAAGAACCACGAAACAATCAGGAATTATATAAATGTTACATTCATAATTATTTGGCTATTTGTATATGGCAAACTTGAAGAATACATCTTTTTTATATTGGTG
This sequence comes from Acomys russatus, assembly GCF_903995435.1. Classification (NCBI taxonomy): domain Eukaryota; kingdom Metazoa; phylum Chordata; class Mammalia; order Rodentia; family Muridae; genus Acomys; species Acomys russatus. Next base: position 39,655,581 of record NC_067141.1, on the reverse strand, counting down.
AGTCTAAGGACCTAAATGAAAATCAATTTCTATCATTTCTCATATCTATCAACTTAAAACATCTATCTATACCTAAAAACATCTTAACTCCTAAACAATTAAGCCTAATTATAAGACTAAACTATCTGGTCTTTAACCTCATCAGAGACTTAAGAAGGAATAAAGCTTAAATCAGAAAAGCAGGTTAGCAGCTTATGGGCATCTTTTTATTACATTTTCTTTTTCTTTCCTCAAAAAGTATGACATAATTGTTCCATTAAAAAGAAAGTGGGGCCAGGCATGGTGGCCCATGACTTTAATCCCAGAAGTCGGGAGGCAGAGGCAGGTTGAATGCTGTGAGTTCCAGGCCAGCCTGGTCTACAAAGTCAGTCCAGGACAGCCAGGGTGGCACAGAGAAACCCTGTCTCAGAAAAAAAGAATCAAACAGCAAAATGATAGCGACAAAGCTTCCAAGAGAAATAAAATCAACTGCACTAGAGCAATCCCGTGGGAAAGCGCATCTTTACGATGGTCCGTGTATGGAGACTGGTGGTGTGCTCTTCGTGTTCATCCTTTCCTTTTACACTGACTACTGAAAGCACAGAAAGAGAGAGACTGAGCCCCAGCTTACACCTTCCATTTTCATTATAGAATTGTTTTCCCTTCGTCTTCTTGTCTCTCAGCCTTTAATTGTTCCCTCATATTTTTTTTACATTTAAAATGGTCTTATTATAATTAGATATTTTTTATCATAAACAACTTTGAAACAAACTGGACATGTAATAAATAAATGGAAAAAATAGGTTTAATTAAATAACTTTCCTTTTATACAAATATATCGTTCCTAGTTTCACCCAAGCCAGTGAAAGGACATAAAAGAAAGATTGAGATTCAGTACTTTTTAAAACAATGGACAAACATAACACACCTGTTCTGCACACATCTACTTCATCCAGATCACTTTCTCCCTTGACTGTGAGGTAAGCAATATTTTGGTTTTCCAGTATTCTATTAGTAATATTCTATTAGTGTCTTCCTTGGAGTCATCTCCTAGTAGCTCACATGTCAGTATGAATTCTACATCCTCAGCAAAGCAGAGAGACTTTTAAATAACGCCCCTGTGTCACAATTAAAAGAACTCTAAATGCAACAGTAGTGTCTCCAAGTAACTTGACTCTGAAATGTGTGCACTGACCTTTACAATCACTACAGTCCTATTACAGGCCAAGCTTATCTGTGGCTCAGGAAGCAGAAAACTTATGGGAACCAAGCTACCTTCTCCTTTACATAGCCTCACCTAGGGAAGGAATCTAAGAAAAAGCTTCAAGAGTTTCACACAGACAGAAGTCAATTACTTTCATAGGAAGGATTAATTGTATCTTATGGCCTCTTTATAAAATATTTATTCAGTATGACTAATTGCTGATTGAAAATTATTCTATGAAAAGCAATTGCTGACTCTGGATGCAAAGACGGTGCAGTCAGTAGCTTCCATTTTGTCCATTCCTTTTGCTTACAGGTAAGTGGTGATTTGCTTATTTAACAAAGTTAATGTAATTTACATGAAATATGTTTTCCCCTTGGGGTATTATACATTTCTGTAAAGAAATATCAAAGAAATTTAAATGTGTTCTCAATTAAATACAGTGGCCCAGATTCTGGGGCTGAGCTGAATTTCTCAAGTCATACTTTTGATGCTCCCATGACTTTCCTCTCTCTGTGTGTGCATAAGCTAAGCAAAACTTCATTACAGGGGAGTTGAGAGGCACATTTAGCTCCCGTATGTCCATCTTTCAGACAATGGCTGTGGATTTAGAAGTACTGACTTGGTTTGACTTGAGTCCCTTCAGCATATTCAGAACAGAAGATTCTATTCAAGTTTCTCCAGAGAAAAATATGAAAGGATAGTAAGGAGCAACCCCACAAGAATGTCATCTGGCTGATGTTACCTGAGCACCATGATCCTAAAGCCTAAAGTAACTGACAACATTTTTTTAAGATAAATAGAGCATCCTTCAGTTATCACACACCAGTGATGATGAACTTCACATCACTGGTCACTACTTATAAGTAGTGTTTGGTTTCAGCTCACCCATGATCATGGAACTCCGGCTTTCTTCCTAACACTACCATTTTTCTGAGCCTAAGCAGCCAATTGGTACTGCTTAAATAATGGCAGCATTAAAAAAAAAAAAAAATGGGAGCACACAAGGGGGAAAATGTTCCTGCTGTGTCTGTCTTGGTTCCATCACCTTACAAGTTGATTCATATGGAAATACAAACAGTAGGAATAATATTTCAGTGAGAGAAAGATGCGGAAAAAAATCTTTATTGATGAGTGGAGGGCTAGCTAGGTCATCACATTCCCATCCACCTCATTGTAATTGAAATCTACAATTTAAATGACACACCCTATAAATTCAGCCATGGGATTGCTGGGTAGGAAGATTCTGGCTGTAATGTTGGATGGGGCAAACAGTTCAATTTGTGAGTTGTTGTTGTTGTTGTTGTTGTTTTAACCCACAGAGATAGCACCATGGAGTTTTATTTAATTGTTTCCCATAATATCAGTTGCCTGAAGGAAACACTTCCACATGTTATGATAAATTATGGAGGCTACCATATGTGGTTAGACTAGCAGTGTCATAATGAGCAGATATAGGCAGTAGGTATATTAATACTACTGCACCTGCCATTTGTAGGAGAATATTATCAGTGCTAGCAAATTTTCTTAATACAAACACTCCTTTTGTGTCTCTGGATTCTATCCAGCAGTCATACGGATCAAGAACATCTTCTTTTATTGTATTTTGCTTTCATATGGGTAATTCGCAAGAAAGCTTATGATTGTGAAATGTGGCTGTGAGTTTTTCTAATAATCAGCTGAAACACAGCAATAGGACTTAAACAATGGTGTTCAAAAACAAATAGTTATAGCATGCCAACCAACTGGATGGATACAGCGAAAGAAAAAGTGGCTAATGTTGATATAGAAGAGCTATAAGCAAGAACGCAGGTCCATCCTTGCCTTTGCTAAAGCTCACATTACTTAGCATAGCTACCTGCTTGAATTGTAAATATCTTCTCATTCTCATGAAAACTCTCTTAGCAGAACAGTAAATCATGCTAGAGCTGAACTTGTCATATTTCCTCCTCGCTGTGTCATTTTGAATATTTGTCCTCAGTGTGAATTGTTTCTCTTAAGATGGGCCACACATTTAGAAACATTGTGCAGCTAATGATGCCCCTAAACTTAATACAAATTCTTTTTCTACTAAATGAGGGTTAAAAACAAACTAATGTATTTGCTACTTGTTCATTATGATATGAAATTTCCATTTTCCACACCACAAATGTGCCTCCTAAAGTCCCAGGTTTTTTTTTTTTTTTTTTTTTTTTTGTTTGTTTGTGTGTGTGTGTGTGTGTGTGTGTGTGTGTGTGTGTGTGTGTGTGTGTGTGACTGAAAGCTGACCGTTAAGAAGCAAGAAGCAATAAAATGAAAGTGGTTTCAGGACCAATGGATGTCACTTGGAGTTTATTATTTCCCTAGAGGCCCACCTTATATTTTCCTTGTCAGAAAGCATGCAGACATAGGCAAGTTTAATTGCCCTACCCCGCTCCGTGATATGAAATTTAGCATATCATAGGCTCTGTGGGTATGTACAACAATCCGCCATGATAACATTGACATTTGAGATGCAAATAACTGACTGGAAATCAATAGATGACATCAAATTTAGTTAGAGAAAAAGAAGATCAACTTGATTTAATGCTGAATTAACTAATTAGATGAGAAATATTGCAATTTAATTTATTTAGCATATTTGCTTCATATTGGACTAATACATTTTTGATAAATGAAATTGGAGTTTCCCTAAGTTCCTCTCGAAGCGAACTATATCTTCTGAGTAATTTTAATTTGTAGGATAGGTCTTATTCACTTTTACTTGCCAAAATGTAATGAGATCCTCAGTATCTCAGTGCGATGATATGACGGTTGTATGATGGGCATCAATTCTTAGTGAAAAAGACAGCATTAACGAATAGAATAAAAATAAAAATGTTAGAAAGCTGTACATGAGGAGCCTAATTAATGTTTCTGTGATAATGGATATGTTTACCGCCGGTGCTGCCCAACACTATAGGCACTGGCAGCTTGTGACTTCTCAGCACCTCAAATGTGGGTAATATAAATTAAGTAAGCGAAGTTTTAGTTCACTTGATTTTTATTGTACAGTTCAAATACAACTAATAATTAACACAGCAGGCTAAGTACCATGTACCATAAGTACCCAGAGGAATTTTCATGGAGGGATATTTGAGGAGAACATTCTAGCAGAAATGAAAAATGTGCAAAATGAAAGGGGGAGAGAAGCAGACATGGCTGACACGAATGGACCAAGTACTGCATGAAGCGAAAGTTACCAAGGAAGAAGAAAAGAATTAAACCAAGGGAGGATGCACTTCCAAACCAAACCAGCCACTTAGTATTCAATATGAATGTCAATTTTCATATAGTAGTTTTAGCAATTCCATTAGCCTTTCTGAGTCAAGTTACTCATTTTATAATATTTTTATTTGTTTTCTTTTTTGTGTTTTTGGTACAGGTTTTCCGAACTCAGGCCCTCACATACCAGTACGTATTCTATCTACCCCTGAGACACATGCTCTACCACACGGCTCTTCTACTTTCACAGAGCTAGTAAAGAGTATGCAACTGGGTTTAGGCATGGCTTAATGAAATTAGATTTCATGTATATATGAGTACAGTTCAGAGTAATTAGTTTCCTGCTGAACAAATACTGAAAAAATTTAGTTCCATTGGGAGGATTTAGGAGACAGGTTAACTATCTACACTTTCAACTGAATTATCAAATGTCAGCATTCCACTACAAGAACAGTTGTTTTCAATGTAGCTTCATGACAATAATTATAAGATTTGGGGAATTTGTTCAATAGAAACTTTATTACTGAACGTTTGGATATTTGGGGAAATAGCATGTTATCCCAATTGTCCTTGATTGTTCTATTCACAGGAGGTCAAGGACTAAAGAAAATATTTTAAAAATGAATAAAATAGGAAGCACAAGAACATTTATATATACACCTAATATGTAAATGTCTAAGCATTTCAGTTTCTTGCTGGGACAACTGAACAAAGAAATCAGGTTGATTGTTGCCAAACTCTAGACCCTTGGATCCTTGGTGCTCCAGGTCTGATGGTAGACTCAATCTACTTTGGACTTCACTGAGCTCGTCTGCTAGTTGAAGAAACAAAGCAAAGAAGAGGAAAGCAACAGACCCCACAAATTCAGAAAAATACAATCTCTTTGTTCCTGAATTATTATTTTATTGAATAGTTACTATGGACTAGGTACAGTTATAATAATTGAGAATGCAACACACAAAACGCACACACGCACGCATATATATATATATATATATATATATATATATATATATATATATATGGGAATTTCAATTCATCAAAAAAGAAATAGATATGATAAATAAATAAATAAACAAAAGATGCTCAATGTAATTATGATGAAGACAATAAGAAGACATGAAATATATGCAGAATTTATATAGGTTGCCTGGGTTAACTTGCTTATGGACATTCTAAAAGAAAGAATGAAGCAACCGCTCTGATATCTGCTGGGAAATGGAGTCTAAACACCCTGTGGCAGAAGAGTGTAGTCATGTTAACGAACTTGTGAGGAGAGCAGTGTGGCAAAAGCACAGTGTGGAGAGGGTATGAGGGATGAACTCAGAAAGCCCATAGCTGTAGGATATCAGCCAGGCAATCTTTTTTCCTAATAGATTTTAGGTTTGACACCAAATTAAAAGGAATTAATTATGTCATTGTTGGCTAGAGAGACAGTGTGAGTAAGGTTATATTAGATGACTGCAATAGGCCTGAATGCAATAGAAATCCCTCAAAATTCCTAGTGACACAATGTCAACGTTTATAAAGCATACTATTCTATTTTGATTGATACATGATATATTTATATAATTCCTGAGGACATTGATATGTCAATACTTATACAATGCATATTGAATACATGAGTGTAATTGGCACACCCCATGACTTCAAGTTTCTACCCTTCTTTGGGTTTAAAACATTCAGACTCTTTATATTGGTTGTTTTGAAGTATACAACTAATTGTAAACAGTAGCTTTCCTACTGTGTGCTGAAGAGTTAGGAGTTATTCTTGCAATTTTTTATATACCCTCATGCATACTAACTATCCCATTTCCATCACTCCTTCCTGCAGGGAAGCAAAAGAAACACTTTAGGGGACCATTTAAAGAAGACAATGTCAGAGCTTACTACGTGTTTGTGAGAAGGATGCACTCTGAATGCCAACTCTATAAAATACTTAGAAGAAGTGCTGAGAAATAAGAAGTCATTGTGAGTAGGTGAGAACAGTTTTGTCACTGGGACTCAGTGCTATGGGAAGGCTACAGGATCAGCACCCTCGGAGGGAAAAGTCCATTGCCATGCTCCTTGTGTCTGATGGATGCAACTACATGCTAAATTGAGTCAGTGAATACGGATATACATTTACAATTAAAAGTCCAGGGTAGACATATATGTGTATATGTCTGTATAATATTGTGATTTGGCTTTTTCAAAGAAAGGTACATAATTTATATGAAGTTTTAAAGCACTTATACTGTCACTCATGGTAAGCCCAAATATTCCTGAAGCATTAACCTATTTCAGAATGTACATGTCTGCAGGGCATTCTTCTTTCATTTTTTAAAAGTGTGTGTGTGTGTGTGTGTGTGTGTGTGTGTGTGTGTGTGTGTGTGTGTGTGTGTGTGCGTGTGTGTGTACACTTCGTGACAGTCAGAGGAAATCTTGTATAGTCAGGTCTCTTTCTTCATCATGTGATTTCCACTTATTGAACTCAGGTCTTCTTTGATGATTACAGCTATATAGTATGTTCTAGTTCACAGTTTCAGTAGATACTTATTATGCAAGATTATTCAAATGTAATATTTATGAGACATAGATCTATGTTCATTCTGACTGATTTTTATTTTAATTAAAAGCACCAAATGAAACGAGCAATGCAAATCAACTATCATCCTCTGTTAAGGAAGACAATAGAAGCATAAGATGTAATAATAAGAATGTCAGTTAAACATGCCCAGGGATCTGGGGAACAAATCGTGGTGTCTCTCAATTCTTCTCCTGTAAAGTGACTCACCCAATAATGATGATAAAATGTTATAGTATTAGAAGGGGCTATGTCTGGTCAGTCTGATAATACATGCTCAGCTACCCTGAGTTGCTTGTTGTCCCTTGACTTTCATTGTCAGGCCATTCTTTTGCCCTGGTCACCAAGCCTGATACTTCAGGAACATCCAAGTTAGACCCTCCCTCTGTTCAAGTCCCCTGCACCTCCAAGTCCCCTGGAACATGCTCAGCTGCCCTGAGCTGTGTGCTGCACTCTCCACACCCGAGCCCCGTTGCTGGGCCACCTCTATTCTCCCTCCTGTTCACCAAGCCTGCTACTCCAGGGACATCCAAGTTAGACTTTCCCCCCACAACTCCATGTCCTGCTGGGTGCCATAGTACATGCCCAGATTTCTTGAAGTGTGTGCTGTCCCATGACCTCCATTGTTAGACCACAGCTGCCCTGGAGGCCACCAAGCCTCCAGCTCCAGAAATATCTGCACCCCAAGGCCCCTGCTGCACTGTGTTCCCTGTAACACATGCAGCTGCTCTGAACTGCCTGTTGTCCCCTGACCTCTGCTATATGGTCACAACTTGCTTTTCATTCACCAAGCCTGAGACTCTAGGAACATTCTGTTCCATTGTGAAACCACCCCTCTGCCAGCATTCACCTAGCCTGCTATTCCTGGAACATCAGGGCCTGAAGCACAAGGAACATCCAGCACAAAGCATACCGCTGGATACCTGCAACACTAGGAACATCCAGGTTAGTTCATTTTCCTAATACCTGCTTCACCAGGAATATCCAGGCACAACCAGAAGTCTAAAGGACACCATAAGAACACAATCCACAACAGTCAGGGAAATATGGCACCTTCAGATCATGGCTATGTTATTAAAGCAAGCCTTGGACAGTCTAACGCAGCTGAAGCATATGATAATGAACTTAAAGTCCATCTTATAAAGGTGATAGGGGCCTTTAATGATGAAATGAATAAATCCCTTAAAGAAATACAGGAAAATACAATTAAGTAGGTGAAGGAAATGAATAAATTTTTAGGACCTGAAAATGGAAGTTGAAGGAACAAAGAAAACGTGAACTGAGGGAATTTTGACAATGGGAAACCTGGGGAGGACAATGGGGACTAACAGAAGCAAGCATAACCAACAGATTACAAGAGATGGAAAATAGAATCTCAGGAGTAGGTAGATGATATGGTAGATGAAATTGACACAATAGTCAAAAAATTAAATAGAAAAATTTCCTGGTAGAAAACATCCAGAAATCTAAGATAATATGAAAAGACCTAATCTATGAATAATAAAAATAGAAGGTGAAGGACTAGAAAATATTTTCAACAAAATCACAGAAGAAAAATTCCCCAATTTAATGAAAGAAATGCTTATAAGCATATAAGAAGCTTAGAAAATATCATTTAGATTGGACCAGAAAAAGAAAATCCTCCTGCCACATAATAATAAAAACACTAAATACACATAACAAAGAAAGACTATTAAAAGCTGGAAGTAAAAATAGCCAAGTGACATAAAAAGGAAGACATATTAGAATTATACCTGACTTCCCAACAGAGATACTCAAAGCTAGAAGGGCCTGGACAGATATCTTGCAGCTCCTAAGAGACCATAGATGATATCCTAGACTCCTGCAAAACTCAAAATCACCCTAAATGGAGAAAATAAGATAATCTAAGACAAAAAGTAAATTTAAATAATATCTATCTAGAAAGCTAGTCATACAGAAAATACTAGAAGGAAAAAAACCCATTCCAAGGAGGTTAACTACACCCAAAAAAAAAAAAAAAAAAAAAAAAAAAAAACCACAGGAGATAAATAACTCCATATCAGCAAACCAAGAGAAGGGAAGCACACTCAAACAAACAGACTAATGCCAACAACTTCAAAATAATAGGAATTAACAACCATTGGTCACTAATATCTCTCAACATCAATGGACTCAACCCCCAATAAAAAAGACACAGGCTAACAGAATGGATGAGAAAACAGGATGCATCATTCTGCTGCATATAAGAAACACACTTCAGCAACAAAGATAGATATTACCTCACAGTAAAGGTTTGGAAACAAGTTTTCCAAGCAAAGGGACCCAAGAACCAAGCTGAAGTAACTGTTCTCATGTAAGTAAAACAATGCTGAAACTTCTCAAGTTATCACAACCCCTGATTTCACATGGTGCTACAAACAATAGTTTAAAAAAAAACTACATGATATAGGCAAAAACAGACAAGTAGATCACTAGAATCAAATCGAAGACCGAGGAACAGGCCCACACACCTACACACCTATAGACACTTGCTTTTTGACAAAGAAGCCAACCCATACAATGGAAAAAAGAAAGCATCTTCAACAACTGTCCTGGTCTAACTAGATGTCTACATATAGAAAAATGCAAATCAATCCATATTTACCACCTTGAACAAAACTCAAGTCCAAGTGGTGCAAAGACTTCAACATAAAACTGGATATACTGAATCGAAGAGAAGAGAATTGAAGGAATAGCCTTGAACTCATTGGTATAGGAGACAACTTTCTAAACAGAAAACCAACAGTTCAGGCACAAAGATCGACAATTAATAAATGGTACCTTGTGAAATTTAAAAGCTTCTGGAAGGCAAAGCACACTGTCAATAGGACAAAACAGCAGCCTACAGAATGCAAAACGATCTTCACCAGCCTTACATCTGAGAGAAGGCTAATACCCAAAATATAAAAGAACTCAAGAAATAGGACACCAACAAACCAAACAACTCAATTTAAAAACTGGTAAAGAGCTAAACAGAGGAATCTCTAATTGCCAAGAAGCATTTAAAGAAATATTTAAAAAAGGTAAAGAAACATCTTTAGTCATCAGAGAAATTCAAATCATAACAATACTGAGATTCCTCTTACACCCATCAGAGGGGCTAAGATAAAAAACTCAAGTGACAGCACATGCTGGGAAGGATGTGGAGCAAAGATACACTCCTCCATTTGCTGGTTGCACCCTCCTCCATTGAACAACCATTTTTTCAGTTAATCTAGAGGTTTCTAAGAAAATTGGGAAAAGATCTATTTCAAGACCCAGCTATAGCACTCCTGGGCATATATTCAAAAGTTGCTCCACCATACCACAAGGACACTTGCTCAACTATGTTCAGAGCAGCTTTATTTGTAATAGCCAGAAACTGGAAACAACCCAGATGTCTCTCAACTGAAAATGGATAAAGAAAATGTGGTACATTCGCAAGATTACTCAGCTATTAAAAACAAAGAAATCATGCAATTTTCAGCAAATGGATGGACTAGAAAAGGTCATCCTGAGTGATGTAACTCCGACCCAAAAAACAGCCGTGGTATGTACTCATTCATAAGTGGGTATTAGTCATAAAGTAGAGGATAATCGTGCTGTAATCCACAGGCCTAACAAACCCAAGGAGAGTCCATGGTAAGATACTTGAATCTCACTCAGAATAGGAAATACAATAGACATCTGAAGTAGATGGAAGGGGGGTACTGGCTTGAAGAACGTTTGGGGAGGGCAATGGGAGTGAGGATCAGGTATAGAGACAGTGGGGTCGAGGCTAGGGGAAGGACCTGGGGAGAGAACAGAAATCAGTGTTGGGGGCATCTCTGGGACAGGAGCAGCTCCATGGAGTCTATGAGTAATCCTAGCTGAGTCTTCTACCAGAGCGGGTTAAGGAGCCTGAAGTCACCACGTCCTCTAGCCAGGTAGGACTTCCAGTGGAGGGAGGACAATACAAATTCATCCATAAAATCTTCGGCCCCAAATTTGTCTTGCCTATAAGAACTGCAGGGATAAAGATGGAGCCAGAGATTGAAGGAATGGTAAACCAATGGCTGGCCCAACTTGAGACTCACCTCATGACACGAGAGAGCTACCCCCTGACACTATTAATGATACTCTGCTACGATTGCAGACAGGAACCTAACATAATTGAGTTCTGAGAGGCTTTATCCAGCCGCTGATGGAAACAGATGCAAAGACCCACAGCCAAACAATAGCCCGAACTCGAGGAGTACTATGAAATAGAAGGACGAAAGACAGAGGGACCCAGAGTGGTGAAGGACAGTACAAGAAGACCTACAGAGTCAACTAATCTTGGTCCACAGGGACTCATGGAGATTGGGCCACGAACCAAAATGCATGCGTAGGCTGGACCTAGCTTACACATATGTAGCAGATTTGCAGCATGGTCAACATGTGAGGTAACCCAGACCCTAACAATGGTCAACATGTGGGCTCTCTAAAAAAGGGAATAAGGGCTCTCTGACTCTATTGCCTGCCTTTGGATTCTTTTACCCTAGCTGGGATGCCTTGTCAGACACCAGTGGGAGAGGATGCACTTAGTCCTGCTGTGATTTGAGGTGCCTGAGGGAGTTGGTACACCTTGAGGACCTCCCCTTCTCTGAGAAGGAGAAGGGGTAGTGGGGGTAGGGAACCTGAGGATAGGACTGGCAGGAGAGGAGAGAGGGATCAATGATCAGGCCATAAAGAGATTAAATAATAATAATAATAATAATAATAATAATAATAATAATAATAATAATAATAATAATAATAGAAGAGTGTTTAAATTTAACTTTAACACAAAATTACTAGAAATTTATAGTTTCAGTCATAGTGCTCATTGTTCCAAACACATGATTTCCATTTTTAGAGTAACTAGGTTATCACTTTATAAAATCACATATAAAAGCAAGTTAAGAACTACTGAAAAAGCAAAAACAACAACAACAAAAATCAATCAGTTTCACACCTCATCAGTAACAGAACATAAAACCAGTCTCTCCGTAGAATCATCATCTATGAATAAGAAATAGATAACAGAACTATAAGCAACACATTGGGTGCATGAGGACCACCAGCATGTGATAACATACTTTCATTGTGTCTTTTTTCTTTTATTGAAAATAGGTTTTTTTTTGTTCATACAATATACTCTGATTATGGTTCTTTATGCCCAAGCTCCTCCTAGTTCCCATCCCATCAAGATCCACCCCCTTTTTGTCTCTCTTTAGAAGACAAATAGTTATCTAAAGAATAATAATATAATATAATATATATATAATAAAATAAAATAGTAAAGCAAAATGAAGCAAGTCTGAATAGGACAAAGAAAACAAACAGAAGAAAAGGAGCCAGTGAGACTCCTTTGCAGAAAATCAGTTTTTTATTTCCAAGTGACTGTCAACTGGAAACACCTTTTGAATTAGGGATGGTATTTGAGTCCACTTTTCTTAGTGCTGGGATCCCATCTAGTGCAGACCTGTAGACATGATGCATGCTGCCACAGTCTCTGTAAGCTTTTATATATATATATATATATATAACACTATGTATAGAATGTTTTGTTTCCTTGGTGTCGTCCATCCACTCTGCCTCAAACATTCTTTCTGTCTTCTCTTCTGCAGAGTTTTCTGAGGCCTGAGCTGTGAGATTTGTCAGAGACATACCATTTAGGATAAAGTGTTGCATAGTCTCTCACTCTCTGAATACTGTCTAGCTGTGGTTCTCTGCATTTTTTTTCCATCTTTTTTGATGATGGCCGAGCAAGGCACTGGTCCACGAGGCTAGTAGAATGTCATTGGGAGTCATCTTATTGCTTTACCCCTTTAATGGAACAGTAGTATCTGTTTTTTCCCTGGGTCCCTGGGCTATCTATTCTCAGGCTCTTGGCTACCCAGGCAGCATCAGGTATGGTCTTCATCTCATGGAATGGCCGCACATTAAATCAGATCTTGCTTGGTTACTCCCACAAGCTTTGTGACACTACTATACCAGAGTATCCTGCAGAAAGGTCACCATTGCACACTGAAAGGTTTGCACCTAAGCTGTGCTCACCTTTCACTTTTGGTAGCATTCAGAGTACCTTCCAGTACCATAAACTTTAGTCTATACAGGTGAAGGCTCTGGGTAGGCACTAGCACAACTTTTTCATGTTCAGTGAGTTGTGGGATGGTTTCTAGAGCATTACCATCATTTTGTGGAGAGCAATCAATAGCTTTGGCAATAGCATGGGTTTCTTGGGGTTTCCATGTAACCCCTTTATCCAACAACTCAATTATATGTAAAACATTACTGGTTCATTTAGTGACAAGAGATGTCCAAATGGGGCTCTGTCTTCCTTGTTAGTCGGACATTTCATTTAGATTGTATTTATTTGTGTATATATTTAAGGAAGATTCTACTGTATTATTTTCTTATATGGCCCCTCAAAAATACTTTAGTTTTAGCTGTCCCTCCCTCTTTCCAGTTGAACTTATAATTACAGATTGATATGTGCTTTGTTTTTCTAAGAAAAGAAAATGGAGCTAAATATGAACGATATATTAGGATTAAATTAAAAAAAGATTTTGAATTGAACATTTTAGAATTTAGAAAATCAGAATATAAGTAACTCAATAACAAGTCCTAGCATTATTGCACCAATTATATATTCTTTGACTGTTGAAATCCAGTCTTTTTATTGCTATGATACAACAGATATTTGCAAATAATACTGTCCTGTGGCAATAAAGCAAAAATGATATCAGAAGACACAAAATTGTGCTGTTTAAACTTGGGTCAGCAAGACCATTTTCACTGCTAAATGTAAAAGGAGGAAATCGGTTTTAATAAATGTGCCTCATTAAAATTTTTTTTCTGTATTTCCAATTGGTATGCTGTACATATCAATATGTAAAGTGCCTTATTTTGTTTATTATGACATTAGTTTCACAATTAAAACACATCTGAATCAGAGTTTGGTTGTTCTTCTGTCATAGAATTCATGTGTAAGGTCATTGATACCATCCATTCTAATGCAAATGGACACTACATTTCAAGAACTCTGCTTGATAGCCTGCCAAAGTTTCAATATGTTCTTTAGTAAAATAAGCCCAGGGAATGATTCTCCAGAGCTTGGAGCCTGAGGCATGGTTGTGGGCTTTTTTGGCTTTGTGCTTGTCACCACAAAACAGAAGGGAGTAGCTGGAGTAAGGGAATTGTGTTAGCACCAACTGCCTGAATCCCAAAATGAGTCAAGCATATTGTGTAGTACACTTACCCAATCCACACAGACAGATAAATGGAGATACAAATCTAGTGAATTAATTAATAACAACTCTTTAATTCATGGCCTTTCAGAGACTGTTTACAACAGTAAACTTGTCAACTGGAGTGAAGAATAGGCTTTGTATTGGGGATAATTCTAAGCCTGGTACAGAGCTCAAGCTAGCATTGAATAAGAAGTTAAGGATCTGATACACATGTTTTATTATATTTTAAATGGAGTTTCTCTGGACCTGCCCACTTTCAGTCCCTCCCTTAGTTTCCAGGAGACCTGGTGGCACTCAGAGGAAGGACAGCAAGTAGCCAAGAAGAGACTTGATACCCTATGAGAATATATAGGGGGACGTAATCCCCCTCAGGAACAGTCATAAGGGAGGGGAATAATGGGAAAATGGGGGGGGAGGAGGAATGGGAGGATACAAGGGATGGGATAAACATTGAGATGTAACAAGAATAAATTAATAAAAATAAATAAATTTTAAAAAAAGCAAAAACAAAAACAAAAAAACAAAACAAGAAACAAACAAACAAAAAAAGTCTCCCCAAAGGGAATTAAGCACTGCAGCAGCTTTCTGGGTACAGGTCCCAAACCAACAGCAACAGCAGCACCCAGAACCATATTGGCAAGCACATCTTTAAACGATACCCAGACTTACTGAATCAGAAGCCGTGTATGTGACCTCCAAGCCATGTTCGTTGAAATGAACTTTCCAAGTGGCTATGATGCATGCAGCACATGAACCACTGTTCTAGATCATTCTACACCTAGAGGTAAAGCATTCTATTCCAGTGAAGACCATAATCTACAGCAAATCTAGCATTAACTAGCTACCAGTCTAGTAGATATGATTAAGTCTTCTTGAAACCTACCTGAGAACATTTGTGTAGTATGAAAGACATCCATGTAATTGTTTATATTTCTACCAGAATTTGATTGTATAAAAATATCTACTTTATGTAATTCATGAAAAGTTGCCTTGCCTTCACCTCCTAAAACATCATTAATTTCTCTAAGGAAATCAGGTAGGAAGCATGGTCATTGCTATTGGTCTGTTTAGACTAGAAATGTGACTAAATTCTAGAAAATGAGATGAAAGGTAAACTTCTGAAAAAAAAATATCTGTTCACTCCTGACAAGAAAATATGAGGTTACAAAAGGCTGCCTGGATTGCTGTCAGTTTGGGATAGAATGTCTGCTATTCCACAAGTCATTTAGTGACTGACCGAGTCTTAAGAGAAATCTAATGAGTAA
The DNA here is from genome assembly GCF_903995435.1 of Acomys russatus. Taxonomy (NCBI): domain Eukaryota; kingdom Metazoa; phylum Chordata; class Mammalia; order Rodentia; family Muridae; genus Acomys; species Acomys russatus. Next base: position 39,640,068 of record NC_067141.1, on the reverse strand, counting down.
GCAATTATGAAAATTAAACACCAAAGGTCATAACACCATGACTGGGTTGTTAAAGTAACCTAAAACAGTAAACTGACTACATAAAAGCTATCTCTCCTGATATGTGTCCTCCTTAGGGATACTCAGTTATCTGAGAAAATGAATACCTTTAAGGTTTAAATCAACATGAGTTAAGGTTTCTTCACTTTGAATAGCCCATTGAGACAGAAATTTTGTCTTTGAAACACTTCCCTATTTGGGCTGCTCAATACCTTGTTTTAACTCTTATTGCAAACAATAACAGAAATGAAAATACCACAACTTTAAATGAAAAACAAAATCTTTTGCCCCTTCATTCCCCTTATTTTCTTATTCCTTTTATTCTCTCCATTTTAATTTTCTGATTATTTTAAATAGTAGCAATGTAGGGGAGGTGGGGAGAAACTGGGAAGATACAGGGAAGGAAAACTGTATTCAGGATATATTGTATAAAAAAAAAAAGAATCCATATTTTATCTAAAAGGAACAGATGTCTTCAAATATACCCTTGAGTTTATTTTTGTTTTCCATGGGGCCTGCCCTTATATGTGGTTTGTATATTCAGTGAGAATTCCTTGGAGAAACTAGTTTTTATTTTATGAACAGCTATTAAGTGAATAGTTTTTCTTGGTTCTTAGATCTTCCACACCTCACCACTGAGACCCTGTCAGAATTCAATCAATGCATACTACCACAGTCTCTGTGAGTTTATGTGTATGCAGATTGAGTTGTGTTTGGACTATGCTTATCTTCCATCTCTTGTAGCTCTCACACTCTTTCGCAGTCCTCTTCTGTATAGGTCCCTGAGCTTTGAGGGGAAGGATTTGATGAAGATAACCCATATAGGACTGAGTTTTTCAGTCCAATTGTGGTTATCTGTATCAGTTCCCATCTAAGGCAGGATAAAACTCTCCAGTGATGGGCATGTAAGATATTGATCAGTGACTACAGTAGAGTGTTCTTTGGACTAAGTTTTATGCTACATTCATATAGAAGAATAATAGTATTTTATTTTTACTATAGGTGCATGTTATATCTAGTGTCAGATTCTTGCCCACCTGAAGTGTTGGCATGAGTTCCATCTCATGGAGTAAGCTTTAAATCCAATCAGATAGTGAGTGTTTGGTTACTCCCACAGTTTGTACCACTATTGCAGCAGCACAACATGCAAAGCATGTCACTGTTGTATAGAGAAAGATTTGTAGCAGAGTTGGTAGTTACTCTTCTCCTCTGGTAACATGCAAAATACCTTTCACTACCATGAACATTAGTCTATAGGGGTGAATGCTGTAGTTAGTCACCAGCTCGACTTCTTCATGTACAAGGAAATATATAGGTGTTGTCCTCAGTTACTGTTTTGTAAACTGAAAGCTTAGGATATGGGTTCTGCTTCATCACATATATACAAGAATAGAATTACTTAATTTTCTCAGAAATTCTTCAAAGTATATCATCTACTGCTACTGCTTCCATTAAGGTTTAAGAAAGACAAAATTATTTCTGGAAAGGATAAGTATCATTATGTCATTGGGTATTAAAAAAAATTGTGAATAGCTATATGATCTCAACTGATGAGACCCATTTGAATAAGATTCACACATACACATGCATATACCCATAGACTAAAATAAATACATATATTAGTCTATTGTTATGTACATTTTATATGTATATTATATATAATATATTAATGTTAGTTTGTGGGTCTATGCACATATATATATAATATTAGTACAAGCATAAATGTATATTATAAAATACAAAATAATTTTAGTAAAATTTTCTTAGTATTTAATAGCATATATAAAAAATATAACACTATTATGGTGGAAAATAATTATACCAGAGACAGAATTCTCATTCTTTCTGATTCATGGAACATTCACTTTTGTACTAATTTAAACAAGACCAAAGTGATGACAAAATATAGACCACAGTAGACAAATTATACAAAATATATTTACCAGCACATATCTCCTGTAATCCTTTAAAAAATAGCAATCCTTAGAAATAACAAAATACAGCAGGTTATTCTGTTGGTGAAGATATTATTACAAAAACTATGAAGTTCAATTCTAAGAAACAACACTTTCATACTTGTTTTTCTTATTCTATAATATCTTAAATATTCCCCTTTTTTCTGAGAATTGGGAAACTACAGATATCCATTTATTTGTGTTTTCTCTGAAAACATTATAATATGGGCCTTTCCTAGCACTTAGTTAGCCCTTTATTCCTTACAGAATTTACTTTTATATATGGTCTGAATTCAGATGATAATTCTTCCCTCAAATAGTTAATTATTTTTATTATTTTTACATATACATTTATATTATAACACATAATATATTATATGTAAACTACATACAACAGTAAGAACCATGAAACAACCAGGAATTATATAAATGTTACATTTATAGTGTTTTGCCATTTGTATTTGGCAAGCTTGAAGAAAGCATCTTTGCTATGAGGGTGAATCTAAAATACTGAAGGTAAAGACCAGTGGTTCCTGGTCTGTGGAGACTGAGCACTACCTGCTATTCTACAGAATCATGTACATGAGAATCCTTAGTAGAATTCAACAGAGGACACAGTAGTTGCTGGTCTGCATGATGTTCCACAGAAATGTTCATTGTTTTTTGAGTGTTATTGATTGCTGTGCTAATTTGATCCAACTCAACAAACTTGGAAGCAAAAACTCAGATAGGAGGAAATGTGGTCATTTCCTTTTTGTATACAAGTCTCTAAAGGTCAAGAGCAAGGACTTAGATGTCTGAACTCTGGCTCTCTTGGACTAGTAGCCTGACTTAAGTGACATATGCTAGCACTGGGAGACATTCAAGCCATCTCTTGTAGGTCCTCACATGGCTGAAATGGAGCTGCTTTTGTATGTGGCTATGAAAATTGACTATAACCTGTATTGACTAGCTCACATCCTGAAGTTATTTTCCAGTTTACATACTATCGCCAACTACCTTGTGATAAATTATATTCATTTATATTTTATTCTTATGAAACAAATCTGCCTCTTTGCTGAGGAAACAGCAAAGCAGAACAAAAAATGACACAGCAATAGAGGCCAGAGTTACTTTGCAGGTTAACCTGTCATTTATAAAAAACTTAGAACTTTATGTTCCAATCACTTTTTTATTATTCCATCATGTAAGTACAGGATTCACTATAAACCACTTGTATAATAATCTCTTACTTGAATTAGGACAAGGAAAGCAAAACAATCCTTTTGTAGGTTTGAGATAGGCAAAAACTATTTGGTTTAAAAATACAATTGTTTCCATCTCCTCGGGGAATCAAACGTCCTGCATGTAAGCACTTTGAGGGTTAAAGCTGCAACGCTCATTTTGCTTACAAGCTTCAAGATCCTTTTGTTGACACTTTGCTGAAGGCCAGTATCTCACAGAAACCTTGTGCTTTAGGGTTTTTTTAAATGTGTCCCTGTAACTTTCTGCAATTATCCCTTGTCAAATGAACAGAACAACAGAGCACTCAAAGAGACCCCAGTGAATTTCTTTCTTTCTTTCTTTCTTTCTTTTTTTTTCCTTTGTTTCTTGAACCTTCCCGGGTTGCTTAATCCTGCAATTTTAAAGCTAAAATGGCTGTTGTGTGTAAGACAGTGTTGAACAGTGCTTTTAAGGTCTCTGATAGCCAACTTTCTTCAGTGCCCTTTGTTTTATCAACCAGACCACTGGGGCTATCCTACAGCTTTCCTATATTTGCTGTACTCTCCCTATAGGCTCAGAGGGAGCCATTTAACACATCCTTAAATGTTTCAATTATAGAGAAGAGTCAATTTAGCTCTGAGATTGCCAGACCATCAGCCTCCTCAAGAGTTGACATACCTGGAGACCAATCAGGAAGTCACAGGAGATAACTGTCACGGGTTGCTAACTCAGCAAGATACCATTGTGTAGCAAGGAGTTTTCTTCCCATGCTGGTCATGATTCCCAGCCTTGAACTGGACTTTTTCTACTTACTTAAGAAGTTTGGAGTGTGGTGGCCCAGTCTTTAATTCCAGCACTTCGGGGTCAAAGGCAGGTGTATTTCTGTGAGTTCAAGGCTAGCCTCGTCTACAAAATGAGTCCAGGACCAGGACAGCCAAGGTTACAAACAGAAACTATGTCTAGAAGAAGAAGAAGGAGGAGGAGGAGGCAGAGGAGGAGGTGGAGGAGGAGGAGAAGAAATAGTAGTAGGCGTAGTAGAAGTAATAATAATAAGTAGGAGGAGGAGGAAGAGGAGGAGAGGAGGAGGAGTTTGGGGAGATGGCTATCTCTGTTTCCTAGGCATTAAGTTATGATGTTGTGACCACCATATGCAGAACAGCTTAATTCCTTGGACTTTGGCAAAACTGCTCTACAACCTTCAGAAAAAGTCAGAAGCTTCATTTCAAATGTCCAATCCTAGAGCAAGAGACAGCTAAAAAGACACAGGAGAAAGGAAGAAGGAGGAAATCTCAATTTGTTTTTGTAGCATAAAAATTCTTGCTTACAGGGGCAGAGGTCCCCCTTAGTCACAGTCATAGGGGAGGGGAGTAAGGAAAAAATGGGAGGGAGGAATGGGAGGATACAAGGGATGGGATAACAATTGTGATATAATATGAACAAATTAATAAAATATATTTAAAAAGAAAAAGAAAAATTATTGTTTTTCAGAAAAGTATATTCTGAGAAACCTGGGTAGAAGTGAAGCATCATAGCAAAAAGTGTTAAACCATAGCAGTGAATGGATGTTGTACATTTCCTGAAGAATCTTATTTACTCTCATTTTAATAAGCTGCAGTTGTAGAAAAAGGTGGAAGGACAATATATTGTGTTTATATATGGGTTTTTTAATTTCACAAGGAATGTCTTACTATAAAGACAAAGTAATTTTCTCATGACTTTCTATTTATTTATTAAATTGGATTAATATTTTTAACATATGTGATGCTAGAGTCAAAATTTAGTAAGAAGGAGACACAATGTCATTGTCATGGACCTATAATAGCTCTTTTTTTCAAAAGTCTTTTCTAAACTTTAAGAAAATAGACACAAAGCTAACTATTTTATATAATTTTGATTTCTCTGGCATGCAAAATTAGAAAAACGTCATCTCAGTGACTGCTGTTACATGGTGTGTTTTGCATTACTTTTGATACTTTCAGAACACAGAATCAGTGAACTTGCATTCAGGCAACTAGGCTAAACTTGTAGTAGCATGGCTGTCCTAGGGTTTTTATAGTTTCCTGTTGTTGCAAATTTGCCTCAATGACATTTTATTTTTCTTATCTTTATCTCTGATGCACTATTTTAAAATATACCCAAAACTGTATGTGAAGTCAAACATAATCATTTTCATTATTTGCCATTTCTAGAAATGAATTGTGATTGGCATTGAAATATTTATGGAGCAGACATGATAGTTGATGTGCATATCTCTTCTAGGATCATGTGCACTGCTCTGTGTTCAGGAGATGGCCTAGTAACTAAACTGAATCATCACTACAATGTACAGTGTACTGTTCTACAGTATAGAAATCCTGAGTATAATATTAATATCTGTGCAATATCTTAAACGAATTCTGAGGCCACCATGATGATCATTCCAATTCTATGGAAGTTAGCAAACTTCCCTACATTAGTTAGCAATTTTGTTGCTTTATGTTACAGTTTTTTTTAACGTACTAGATTCCCCATTAAATTCAGGTTGTATATAAAAATTAACATGAATACAAAGGCTTATTTAGTTAATGAAAAAAATAAAATATGAAATGCATAAACCATTTTACTTCTAGTTGTAGTACAATTTGCGTGATTTCACAGGGTAATAATTGTTACATTGATATTTTTTTGCACTGACAAAAAATTGGTAGTTTCTTTATTAGAGAATGATAAATGTTTGGATGACATAAAGTTGCTTGGAGATAAGAATAATTAACCAAGTTTTGTAACAGAGGTTTAAATTATTCATCATTTCTTACCTACCATCTAATTCATGTGTCTGATTCTGAACCTGGTAACATATTTACCCATTTAGCACTGCTGATTGCAGAGTGTTCTTTGAGAGTTATTTTATGATCATTTGTTAGAAGTAACATATCGGTGGTTGCATCTAAAACACTCAAGGAGGGACATTAAGTTGGTTAGCCAGTAAGGAGATCGTCACACAAGCTTATAAATCTTAGTTTCATTTCCAGAACACACATAAAGGTGGAAGAAACCAGACACACATATGTGCCATGTCACATTTTTCCTCTCATTCATATCATGCACATTCACATACATAATGCACATAGAGATAAACACAATTAATGCTAAACAAGAAAGAGAATGAATACATGAAACACTAGAGAGATGCTTCGGTACCTTGTCAGTAGAATATCCCGATTTCTAATTTTACTCTTTATTTTACACAAGGTTTAGCTTTAGTTCATGAGGTTCACTTATTTTAAAGAGTCTGTTCTTTTTATAAACCTCTTGATTGTTCTCTTCAGCAGCCTACCAGATTTTCCTGCATAGCCGTGATTTGCTATTTGAAGTGATATAAGTATCGCGATTGAGGGACTGAAGCATTGAGGGAATGAGACTTATTTTTAAACATTAGTTTATGCACTGATGTTGAAAATCGGCTTTCTATGTCCATTGATTTGAGTTTAATGGAAGGTAAATCTACATTACTCACTCCTCTGGATTAGAGGCACCTAAAGGTAGCAGAATTTTATTCCAGGAACAGGGCCACTCTGACAAGGGATCTCATCCAAAGACCTAGGTCTGTGTGATCCTTCTGGAATACAGTACACTGCTTTAATCTCTCTGGCACCCCTTCGGTACATACTTTTAATTCCAAACAAGGAAGTCTAATTGAGGGACAAGCAAAGTGAAGAATTAGAAAAATATTTGACAGAATGAGGAAGAGATAGTATATTGCCAACTCTCACGAGAACAGGCAGGTGATTTAACAGTGCAGGGAGAGATTATTGAGTTCAGTTCAGTTGAGTTTACAGGGTTCTATTCGGTCCATGCAATCAGTGCAGTCAGTTCAATTTAGTTAGTGGAGTGTAGAGGCAGTTTTTCTAAGCAGAGAAATTCAATGAGGAGCCAAGAGAAGCCAGTTTAAATCAGTTAGCTTGGAGAGGAGTTTTGAGCCAGAACATCTGAGTTGAAACAGTATTCCATAGTTCAGAAAGAGATAGAAAGGGTGAGCTCACTCATCAGGAAGTCTCAGAGGCTGAAAACATTTCAGGCCTAGGATGGAAGCTGGAAGCCAAAGCCTTCAAGGTCTGGGCTTGTGGAAATTAGATTGTAAAGAGGCTAGAAGCTTTCAGACCTAAGCTTAGGGATAAATAAAACAAAGATGGACATACACTGAGATGAGCAGAAGCCTTTTGTAAAGCTTGGCACAGCTCTCATCTCATCCCCATTTCTGAGGAAATGAAAGCAACGTTTACATCTAATGAATTGTTGAGGTCCAACTCTGAGTATATCTATGAGAACATTTTCATAGACTAACTGGGGGAAATTCATATGATTGTGTGCAGCACCATCCCTACTGCCAACGGTCTCAACAGAATAACAGGAGTAAAAGAAGACAGCCTGACAAACAGTAACTTGTACCTCTTTCTGTTCCATGATGACTCAAGGTACTCTGCTCTACCTTTCCTTCCTTGTGTTAATGGGCTGAAATTTCTACAGTGGTCGGCCAAAATAGCTATTGCCTCCTTTAAACTGTATCAGGGCATCCCAATAAGAAAAATAACTAATACAGCTCTAAAGTTTTATAAATTTGTTAGGTTACATGGCTTTGCAGAGAAGTTTGATAAGCATGTCATGTTCTGTACCTTATGTTCTCTCTTCTTGATAATTAATCATTATTTTAAATCTTACTAAGAACAGGAGATGTTAAAAGAATAATTCTATTTCACAGCCCATCATAGAAATGAATTTTTGTTGTGTAATAACAAAAAACAAAACAACAACAACAACAAACCCCCCCAAAAAAACCCCAATCATTTATTTAACTAATCTGGCCCCATTTTTGTAATAGTACTCAAGTAATTTGGAAAATAATTCATGCTTTAATTGAACTGAAATAGATTATTTTTAATAAGTAAGGGAACCTAGGATCATCATGATAATAATATATAAGTCAATAATGAGGAAACTGTCCCTGCTCACATACATATTCCTTATATTAGTTAACACAGTTCCTTTACACATTGGTCACTAAAAATTAAAACAATGCAAAAATCCATTTATTCAGGTTTCTTAAAACCAGAAAATCTAATTATCTACTTTAATTATAATGTTATATCTAAACTTCCCAAAACTCTATTTACATTCATTCAAGTTATTAATTGTATATCATGTCAGACTTCAAGCTTCTAAAGTACTTGAGACTGATTGTTTTTTTGTTTTTTTTGTTTTTTTTTTTTTTTGGTTCAAATCAAAACATAAAGATATAACGAAGCCATACCTCACAATAAATTCAAACTGTACACAGTGCTTATATATTAATTGTTGGCAAGTTTGCAATAGATTCCCAGGATGAACAACAACAAAAATACAGAATGATAAATACATCACAGAACTCATACACATGTGTGTTGGTTTGAATGACACCCATAGGCTTACTTGTTTGAATGTTTGGTTCCCAGTTAGTATAACTGTTTGGGAAGGATTAGGAGCTATGTTCTTGTTGCAGTAGGATGGCCTTGTTGGGGAAGGTGAGTCACTGTAGGTAGCCAGTGAGGTTTTAAAGCATATGAACCCCCTCCCCCTGCAATTTTTTTGTTCAGATGAATGATCTCAGATACCTTTCCAGCTTGATGCCTGTCAGTTTGCCACCATGTTTCCTGCCAGGGTGATAATGGATTATCCTCCTGAAGAGCAATTAAATACTTTATTTTAAAAGAATTGCCTTGGTCATGATGTCTTTTTGCAAATAGAATAATAACTAAGACAGAAGTTGATACCAGGGCTTAGGGATTGCTATAATAGGCCTGGACACACTGTTTGGACTTTCAAATAGAAAAGCGGTTGAATACTTTAGTAGAGATTAATGGGCCGTCCTAGTAGTGTTAATCTCACAGATAGGAGGAGAAAGACCATGAGCTCAAATCATCATGGTCAAATTAAAGCAAGCTTTTTAAATTTGTGTACATGTGCTGTGTCATCCTAAGACAGGGTTCCAGAAGTCAGCATTGAGGTAAGGAAGACAAGGCTTTTATAACTCAGGAAGTGGAGGTTTCCAAGTGGTGGATTTGTTGGGCAAAGTAGACAAGGTTCCGGGAGCAGAACATAAGCATAACAAGTTAGTCCCACCTGAAAGAAAGATATGGTTGCAGGATGGGCAAAATAAGAAGAGGAAGCCTGGATTGTATTGAAGACTTAAAGGTACTGGAGATGCCAGAGCCAAAGGATACCTGTGAAAGAGAGCTGCTAACAGGGAAAAGAGAGGGGGGATGGATGATGGGAGGGAGGGAGGGAAAGAAAGAGACAGGGGAGTGTTGTAGAAACCTGGAAGGGCAGACCACCCTAGCCTTTTAGCATTAACTTGGAGTTTCAGTATTTAAAGTTTGCCCTCTGTATTTCACTCTTGCTTTGCTTCAGTGTTCCATGCCATGGCATTTTGGAATTGTGTCATTTACTTTCTGATTTTACAGACATTTTCAGGTTTTTAGATTGCCTAGAGCCTCACAAAAGACATGTGACAATAAAATTTTAAGCAGTCTGGAGACTGAATAACTCTGAGGCCATTTGAAGTTAGCCTAAGTGTATTTTACATTATGATATGGATACAAGCCTATGGGTGGATGTTGTGGTTTACACCAACAGCCTGATTGTGCTTCAGTTGTTGCTGATCAGAGGTATGGCCTTGCTGGAATAGATATGGCATTGGACTTTGAGGTTCCAAAATCACACACCAGGCCCCATCTTTCTCCTAAGTATTTCAGAATATAAAAAGTCTCATCATGTTATATAGTCTGCTATTACTTTTCTCCATGACCCTACATAATAAGCAAATTCAAAACGAGAGATGGTGAGAAGATGACACAGAGGTGAGCATTCTTGCTTGATTCAGATTATTTAACCTGAGCCACCTCCACTATGGGCACTGAAATGTGGCTTAGAGAACTGACAGCAAAATTACTTTGTGATGTTTATGCATTTTTCATGGTGTTGTTCCCAGTAGAATGGATTTCTCTATTTCTTACAGCACTGGTTTGAAGAATCTGCCTTTAAAAGGTTCAGAATCTGCTGACACTGCTGCTAGAGTTTCTTGTTAGCTAAGAAACCGTGTTGAGCCTAAATACACCAAAGTTACACTTGGAGACACCCAGAGGCTTCAAGAAAGTGAGTTGCATGACTCTATGTGTTCATGTTTGTGGGGTAAAAAAGAAAGTTAGAATAGAAATGTGGTAAACTACTAGACATGAAATAAAGCAGCCAGAACTCCTCATACCCTGAAACACTTACGCTTTATCTATGTCAGACAATATGCCACTGAGCCTGATAAATCTATACTTGTTTTTTACATCTTGCAAGGTCATGGATGATGCTGACACTGGTTTCCTAGCAACCCACTCTACTAGCCTACTTTTGTCCTGATCACTAAAGAATGGGATTGGTACTCTCTGCTACATATCAAACTGAAAATGAATCAGTGTCATTTGCTAAGTAGATATGAATGAAATAAATATGTGTGTGTATACACAGAGATATCCCACTTCTATAATTAAAAGAAGTAATTTTTCTTTGCTACAAGTTTCCAAGAATTAATAAATACCCAATAGTCTCAGAAATATCTCACATTGAAGTATCCAAATACATATTTTGATGAACCTTGTGATAATAAGACATTTAAATTCAATATTTAAAAATAACTATATATAGTCACATTAGTGACCAGGATTTTAAAAAAATAATTGCACGAAATAAATTAAGTTTTAATATAGTTATATTTAAGTCTAATTATATAAATAGAACTTTCAATGTAAATATTTTGTTAGTAAAACAATAAGTTGTTCAATTATCAAGTTTTGTATTTCAGATCTGGGAAAATATTCTCAAAAGTTTTATGGCTATAAATTTTAGGAAGTATCTGCTCCTCTAGGCTTCCTCTTTTTCTTTCTTAAGAAAATGAAGCCAATGGACAGAACATTCTCCACAGTTGAGTGGAGAGTGGGATATGACTTTCACACGAACTCTCGTGCCTCATATTTGACCATGTCCCCTGGAGGGGGAGACCTGGTGGCACTCAGAGGAAGAATAGCAGGCTACCAAGAAGAGACTTGACACCCTATGAGCATATACAAGGGGAGGAAATCCCCCTCAGGAACAGTCATAGGGGAGGGGAATAATGGGAAAATGGGAGGGAGGAAAGAATGGAAGGATACAAGGGATGGGATAACCATTGAGATGTAACAAGAATTAATTTTTAAAAAAAAATTTAAAAAAGAAAATGAATATTTTTGTTTAAGTTTTAACATAACTTTTCTATTTGTATAGTTCTACCATTTCCCCCTATTTTTTGGACTGTTATAGACTGCTTTCCTGTGGCACATGGTTTTAAAGTACTTTGTCCTATTGTCTCATTTAATAGGAGACTCTAAGTATTAACATTAAATAACTTCCTACTGATAGATGATATAGCTCAACTTTATCTTTATTCTAGAAGACCTCATCCAGAACCATTAAACACAGGGAGTCTAAGAACACATTTCTGTTTGATGCTTCTATCTGTTACTTCATATTGTTGTGTCTGCCTTGGTATTTCAGTCAACCAATCTTCTCCACTTTTTCCAACAATTTATTCTTTTGAAAAGACATTGAAAATATAGCTTATATTTTGTCTTAAAGTTTAATTTATACCCAAGACTCAGATTCATGGTTTTGAAAATATAGAAAACTATGTAACTATTATTTCTTTAGCCAATTAATGCCCTTTTGAATTTATTCTTTGATTTTTCATACAATATATGTTAACTAAATTATTTCTACTTTTCAAATTTTTTCCAAATCCCATTTTCCTATCCATACAACTCCATGTTATTTATATCTCTTAAAAACTAAAGAAACAAAAACCATAAATATAATAAAGTCCAATTAATATTGAATAGCTCTGAGCATAATTCCTACCCTGGAACGTGGCTGGTATACTCAGTACCACTCCACTGAGGGGAGTGGATGGGAAAACTGGTTTGTTTGTTTGTTTGTTTTGTCTCTGTCTCAACAGATATCAGTTTTGAGCAGCTTCTTGGACAAGGGTAGAACTTCATACCCACTTCCCTCCTTCATGACTGGATTTTGCCTGGTTTAAGCTTGTTTAAGCTTGTCCAATCCTGTGAATTCATATGTGCATGTGCCTTGTTGTATCTAGAAAATAAAATACCATTTCCTTCATTTGTTTACCATCTATGGCTCTTACAGTATCCTATCTCCTTCTCCACATAGTTTTATGAGCCTTGAGGGCAAAGGTACAATAAAGGCATCCAAAGTGCTCCAATGTCAGTGAGTCTCTGACCATTATTTAGTTGTGCATCTCTATGTTAAATTTCATGTGCTGCAAGAAGAAGCCTCTCTTAGGAGAGCTTCTATGAACATAACAACATTTCCCTAGGAGTATTTTGATTGCTACGCTAATTTATCAGACTGATAGTAGTATATTTTTAGCTAGGAATATAAACCATGTAGTTTCAGGTTTGGGGCCTTATTAACCATGTCACCTGTGCATTCCACATGGAGTGGGGCTTAAATCTAATATAAAATTGGTCCGTTTCTCCCGTAACCATCATAGCACTCTTTGACAAATATCCCTTGTTGTAGAAGAAAGATATCATTAATAAAACTTTCAATATATGGCTATGAGAGTTAACATTCTCAACTTGACAGGATGTCCATTCATGATGGAAACAAATTTTGGGTATCTCTCTGAAGGACATCTAGTTTTGTTCACTTTGTGTGAACACCCACTTACATGTTAATAGCACCATTCCATGTGTTTGTGTCCTTGTCCGAATAAAAGGGAAAGGGTGAGCAAAGCATAAGCATTGCTCTTGAATATGATGTCAACCCTTCTTCACCATCTTCATGAATTGCTTTTGTCAGGTAGTTCACCACAACAACGAGAAAAGTAACTAATTTAAAAATGAGGAGGAAAGAAAAAAGAAAAGATAAATGTTTTCCACAGGTGAACATATCTAAAGCTCTGTAACTGTGGCCCAGGGAGGACACGTTCCATCTGGGAGTCAGCAGCAGAACTTGCCAGCATTAACCATATATTACTAGTTTTGTAGGCAATAGCAAGCACAAGATGTTGGATAGGCCAGGGCTATTGGATATTTACTTAGAAAAACTATGTAGTTGAGGGGGGGGGAACTGATCTAAGAAAGAATCTATGTGAACTTGAAAAAGAAGATCTAGATATGTGAGGCCACCCAACCTTTTCAGAACACAAATGATTTCTTCAAAAAGCTCAGAGACCAAACATAGAACTGAAGGATGCAATTTTTCCAATGCAGACTTTTTGGTCTTTATTTTAGTCATGTTCATTGTGTTGCCATTTCTTCGCTTAAAAAGAGGGAATATTTATTCTTTGTACAGTAGAAGCATACAAATTATTAGTATATATAATATACATAGGATCACTGTATATAACAGATATTAAAATATATAGCATTTTATATATATAGTAATTACACACACACACACACACACACACACACACACACACACACACACACACTGGGCTAAAAGACTGCCTTGAGTCTCAGATAATATTTCAATTTTAGACTTTTATATAAATTAGATTTTTTAAAGATTATGGGGATCTTTGAAGTTTGGATGAATATATGTTATGTTAAGAGATGGCCATGAACAATGATGACCAAAGGAGAAATGTTATGGAAGTCAGGTTGACAAGGGGTAGGACTGTGATGGTTAATATTTTTAACATGATTGGGTATAGAATAAACTCAGGTCAAACCTGTGGTAGTACTTGTGGGAGACTACTTAGATTTAATAAAGCTCTTGGCATGCCTCTCATAGATTATTTGACATCCAGATGTACAGTGAAGAATGAGAATTTGTACTCACATATGCATATCACACACACACACACACACACACACACACACACACACACACACACACCTCAAAGGTAACTCAACATATATTAAAAGTTGAGGCGAAAACTGAGAATTAGCATTCATTGGTCACTGCGTCCTGACTATTGCTGAAATGTGACCAGAAGCCTTAAGTTATTGCAATCATGATGCCTCTGCTATGATATAAACTTGACTATAGACAAGCCCTTCCTTCCTTAACTTGTTTTTCCCAGGTATATTGTGCCAGCAACAAGACACATAACTAATCTAAAGACTAAATGGTCTTCATCAAGGATGCCAAGACTAGTCAATGAAAAATCATGTCTTTAACAAACATGAGAATCAGACTGGTACTAATGCTGTATTTTTATTGTTAACACAAAATACATTAAAGATTTAAGTATACAGCCGAAACTGTATAAACATTTAGAGAAAACACTGTGATAACATTTTATTGAGTATAATACCACAGAAAGAGAAACAATATCAAAGACACTTAATTTTTGGAAAAAATCATATGCATAAGAATGGAAAGTAAAATGGTAAGTGCATAGATCATAGAGCAAGGACAAGAATTGGTACTCTGGAGCAAGTAAGGAGTTGAAAGCTTTGCAGAATTGAAAAGTACTGGAAATCTGTTTCAAAAACATGTAAATGTACTTTAGCATTATAGAGCTATGATATAAAAATGATTAAGTTAATAAAATACATTAAGTATACATAGATATAATTAGTTAGTTGCAAAGGACATCAAATAGTAAAATATCATGATATTGATACTTTTCAGACTATTCTTAAAGATTTAATTTTGCCTTTAGGCTCTCCATACTATATTAGCACATGACCTTAGATCATTTGTAATAGCTCTTTATTTCAGGGTATAATTTACCTTCCCAAGTCCTATATTCTCCTTAATAATATGACAAATATAAAAATATATACTAGGTTATTATCTCCTGTCTTCTTAAACTCTAAAAAACCAAAATCACTATCTGTCAAGTTTGTGATTTACATATTTCAGGAAACCAATAAGTAAGAGTAGAAGGTAACCAAAACCTTGTGCATAAAATCATGTTTCTTGTCTTCTCTAAAAAGACAAAGTTCATATCAGTGTGCATAATTTGAGGTTTATGAGTATTTCAATTTTAGAGTAATCAAACAGCCTACTACTTTCATAAAAATATTATGGAAGCTTGAACAGTGAATAGTGGTAAAAGCTCATAAATAATTCAACATACGTATGGACAATTTTTTTTTGATAAAAAAGCATCAAGAGTATAAGGAGTAAAGAATTGTCTCTTCTACAAATGGCGATCTAAAAGAGTATCAGCAATAATTAAATATTATGCTTATTAAAATATATAATAAAGTACATAGTACAAAATAAACACTCAAGAAGATAATTGCTTTTATTGGCTGCTGATAATATTTAGAAACTCCCTGGAAACAGAGAATAGGTAAATCTTATGCTCTCCCTTCTTTTTCTACATACAATTAGGTGCAACACTGTCGTCACTTACAGAATGTGGCTGAAATGATAGTAGCTTATACAAAATTACATAAAGAGTATATAACGACCAATAATATTGGTCTGGAATAAGACAAATAGTGGTTCTATACATTTTTGATACATTCGATTTAGCTGCATCTATAAAATGACTGCACTATTACATACCATGAATAATGTGAGTACTGAGTCAGAGCGTATAAATTCATTGGTTGTTGGAAGACCTGATGGCAGTTATCATTAATATTTTTCCTATTGCTATTTGTATATCTGTGTCATTTGCCCAAAAGACTATGATGGTGATTCTCAACTTCAGTAGAGTTCACAATAGTTTAACTAGTTCTTTGCTGGAAAAAAATGATGCCAAGTGTATCTTTCAAAATGCAAAAGCATAGATAGTTATCTATTACCTATCTGATGATATTAGACCCTCTTCTAGAATTACAACAATGTCAACTTTCTGCAAACAATGCCATATGAACCTTTAGGAACAAATAATTTCCCTAACATGACCCATTACTGGAATTCACAAAATACCTTATCCCAAAGATAAGGCAAAGGGCTATAGAAAACCATCTTGAATGTATGACATGTGCATTGTGAACATGATCATAAAACCACAGTGGTTGCTTGGACTAGGCCTTCACAAGACCAAGCCTGTCAACAACCAGTTATGGATTCTGAAGATGCTCAGAGGACCCAACCCTACAGTTTCGTGCTGAACTTGTGGCACCTGACAGATTCTGTGAAGAGATAACTATTGTCTACAATGATGGATTCATTGGACTGCAGTGGGAAGCTCCATATGTGTAGTCATACAGTTTTTCTTAAATCCAAAGGGACTCAAACCAAAACAAAATACATGGATATGGGAAAAGAACTTGTGGAGAAGAAAACTGACAGGACAGAAGTGTGAGCGAGATAAGAGGACAGAAAGGGAGAGGAATCAGAATGCATTCTAAACATGTATGAAGATTTTCAAAGAACAAATTTAATCAAAATATTAAAAATATTAGTTGCGCTGGTTTGAGAATGTGGATGAATGAGTGCTGTCATCCACGTTAGTATCCACTGATGCTCTTCTCTATTTGGCACTGTTAACGAGTTCATGCTGATTCATAGATCTCAGTCTGAATAATGAAACTTGAAATTTAGTAATTTAAATAGATGTTAAAAATGACAGGCACATACAGTAGTGTTGAATTGACACTGAGAGTTGAAGATGAAATATTTAAGTTGAAAATCTAAAATAGAATAAGAGTACTCTAGAAATAATGAGGCACTGTTCTGTAATGTGGAGAAAACAGCCACAGAATGATTTATGTTAAATCTGCATCAAAGCTTTGATCCTCAAGTAGCCAAGTTTAAATATCTTTATAAATGGGGATAGAATGATATAATTTAGAATTTTAAAATTAAGCCACTCCTTAGCTTATAAGCAAAGGCAGATCTTCTCCTGTAATCAACTGAATAAATAAGGGCCTATGTGGAAAAGGGAACCTTCGAAGATGGTCATAGCTACTGACCATCTCCAAATTAAACACGTGTAGCTGATTCAATCCTGTTACAACTGGAAAGAAGTTTTGGCTTAAATATTAACATTTTCATTTAAAGAAGCAATATTTTTGTGACATATTTTCAATTTTATATACTTCACATATAAAACAACTCTCTAAATTTAAAGTGGAAGATGACAGTAAAGACACACAGAGAATAACTCTCACTACATTATATATTCAATATATGTAAATATATTTAATATACTCATTTATATATTGATATGTCAATTAATATATTAAAGATGGCATCAAAATAAACTATAGATAAAATCCTTTGAAGAACACCTTGAAATAAATATATTGATAATCCAGTAGTCAAGCTTCTACATACAGTAGGCATTAGAATGATTTTGCAGCTATAGAAAGTGTGTGTGTGTGTGTGTGTGTGTGTGTGTGTGTGTGTGTGTGTGTGTACCATAGTACAATTATGAAGATTAGAGGATAAACTTTTAGAGTCAGTTTTCTCCTGGTTCTTTTTTTTCCATTTTTACATGGGTTCCAGGAGTGGAACTCAGGTCAGTAGGCATCCAAGGCAATTGGATTTTGCAGCTGAGCCAACAGGCTAGCCCCACCATATAGTATTTCAATAAACAGTAATCATTCATGCTACCTAGATTATATCAGGGAAGTAGATGCACATATGCAAAGTCTTGAATGTGGCAATATTTGGAAAGTAGAATATGGTTTAAATTATATTGATAGAATTTTAGTTTAGTCATGAATTTGTTGCTAGATAAACGTGTAACATGTTTAGTATTTATCATGTCCAGAATCATGACATTTTTACTTTATTAAGATCACACACACACACACACACACACACACACACACACACACACACACACACACAAGAACACACACACACGATTCAAATAAACGAAAAACATGTTCCCTACAGCTTTTTCAGTCACCTTAGTATTACTTCTGTCCCCTCCTTCCATTTCCTTTAATATGGTCTGTGCTCATCCCTCCCCAGATAAAACCTCTTGTCTTTCCCATTTATATCCTTCATAGAACCTGTGTTCCACTAACCTTCTCTCTAGAGCTCACCTCCTTATCATGGTCACTTTTCCCTTTCCTCAATTTCTGTAATTACTCTACATCATATACTTGCATCTACGGATTCAGAGGTAGGATAAACAAATAAGAGATAGCATTTTAGGAAAGGGTAAATAAGATGACAAGCATTTAGGAAAGCTACATAACGATGAAAGAGAAAATTTATGTGTGACATTGCTAAAGTGGCAAACAACCTGAGATTATATAAGTCATGGGTTCCAGGAAAACAATTACTACTATTATTCTGCTAAAGAAACAAAGCAATAATATGACTCCTAATGACACATTGCCAAAGACATAGGTTAGAACATCACCCAGTCCTCATCACAGGATTTTTATCGTGAATTGGGTGGTAATTAACACAAAAACACACAACATGACAATATGCAGAGAGTGAGAACCTTTAGAGCACTCAGCCCTAAACAGAATGCCTTTATCAAATCTTCCCCTCAAATTGAAGTTTCTATAAAGAAGAAGTGGAAAGAGTCTAAGAGCCAGAGGTGGTGGTGTAGTGTCATGGAGACACAGCAGAAACGACACATAAGTGAGCTCAGAGACTGTGATAGCACTTGGCACCTGCAATTTCAAACCAGAAAATTTTCAATGAAAGAAGCAGATATGAAAGTCCCACACTTAACCTAAAAGGAAAATCTGTTTTCTCCAATGCAGGGTCATTGGAAGTATTAACCTCAATCTTCCAGGGCAGGTCTCCACTCAGGAATAGCTGGCTAACACAAAATAAGGCCTTGCGTTGCTTCATTTCATTTTGTTTTGTTTTGTGTATGTTTATTGTTTCATTTTGTTTGAGTATTTTTTTGTCTTATTGGGATTTGTTTTGTTTGCTTTAGTTTTTGTTTTTGTTGAAGGGAGAAAACATGAAGTTGGGTCAGGGAAGATCTTAGAGGAGTTGAAGGAGGAGGAAATATGAACAAATCATATTGTATGAAAAATTTTAAGTAAAAAATAAACTATCAAAGGATGTTAACAATGAAAAGAAGTACAAGATGATCTAATGGTTAATTATTATCAAATTACTGGGTTCTAGAAACACCATGGAAATAAATATGTATATAATTGTCTGGTAACCAGTTATTTTTTTAGGTTAATTACAATTATAAGACACATTCTAAGTGTGGCAATACTATTTCTTGGTAGGGTCTTGGAATAAGTAAAAAGGGCAAAGGAAGCCAAGAACATCCATTCCTTGACTTGAATTCACCAAATGGTAATTGTGGACACGTTACCAGCTGCCTCTGGCTCTTACCACCTCTCTTTTTTTCTCTGTTATGGAATGGATCCTCTGAAACTGTAAGCCAAAATATGGCCCTCTTATTTAAGTTGCCTTTGTCAGGTAATTTGTTACATTAAGACAAGTATATAAGTATATGGAAATATATAAGAATGGAGATAGTGTCCACATTTATAGAAAGTATGACTCCCATATTGATGTATATACTTTTAAAATCTTAAATTAAAAACTCATTTGTGATAAATATACAGACCTAACATCAATACCAGGATGAAAATTCAAGTGGCTAGATTTGTCATAGGCCCTGGGGAGCACCTTCTACTGTTCTTCTGCTTAAGAGTCATAGTCTTTTCCTGAGGGGGATTACAGTCATAGGGGAGGGGAATAATGGGAAAATGGGGGGGGGAGGAATGGGAGGATACAAGGGATGGGATAAACATTGAGATGTAACAAGAATAAATTAATAAAAAAAAAAAAGAGTCATAGTCTTAAAGCAACTCCTAATGACTTAGCATTAAACTCACATTTCATTACTGACAACATTTAACATAGAGACCCAACTGTACAGAGAATAAAGAGCATGGATGGTTTGCCTCTAATGGGCCATTACATTACAACTTTTATTTGCAAATCTCAGAAACACATTCAGCTATTTTTAGGGGTGTGTCCCCAAGAAGGTGAACCAATACCCTCAACTGTATTTGGGCAGCATACACTGGACTTGATACCTTTTAAAGAAATAAGGACACAAAGTTGATTGGTTATAAAATAGCAAGTTGTTCTGGCAGGAGCTGAGAGAAAGAGTGAAGATGATCTAAACATAATATATGAAATTCTTAAGGAATTCATAAAATAAAAGTATTTATTCACAGAAACAAGCATAAAGATAGTAAATATTTTCTCAATAAGCCAACAAATCTATGGAAAATACTTCTAAGCCAACACACACATATTTAAGCAATATTGTCAGGACATTTTTCATGAGAAATTTGTTTGTTGGCAGACAATGATTTATATCATACTTTTTTGAAGGAGGTATTTTTAATTAAAAATAAATGGTAGGATTTGTAACATTTCTTAGCTGTGTGAATTCCTGGGTTCAAAGCCAGCACACAAAAATAATTTATTTTTTGATGTTATTTTTTCTTTTTTATTATTTTCCTTTTTTTTTTTTACAAATACATTTATATTATTACAAATATATAAAATAAACTACATACAGCAGGAACAACCATGAAACATTCATGAATTATAGAAATGTGACATTCATAGTGTTTGGCTATTTGTACTTGGAAACCTTGAAGAAAACATATTTCCTATTCTGGTAAGTCTAAAATTTTGAATGTAAATCAGTATCTATCATATCTCATCATTACCAACTTAAAACATCTATCTAGACCTAAAAACATCTTAACTCCTAAACAACTAAGCTTAACTGTAAAAGTAAACTATCTGGTCTTCAACACCATCAGAGACTTGAGAAGAAATAAAATTAATTACCTGAGTAAACAGGCAGTGCAGGTTAGCAGCTTCCAAAATGAAAAAATGACAGAGACAGTTTGCTGCCTTAACAGTCACTCAAAACTTTTTATAACATTGCAGCATCATCTTCAGCCTTCTGGCCCAATATATCTGACCGACATATTTGTGAGACAGAAACTACTAAGGACTTGATACTCTGTCTTGGGAGACTTTGGCAGTCAACTCTGCTGCATCCAAGCATACCCATTTTTGGACAGAACTCTGTCAGTGGCCAAAATAAGGACATATTCCCAGTGGCTTGTTTGCCATATCTGAGGCCATCTCCATAAGGAGGTTCTTTGATGCTCATCATCTTTGACGTAGGCTGAGTGTTGCCAAGAGTTAACCTGTCTCATTGTCAAAGAATCTTTAAAACAATAAAAACATCTTTAAATGCCATATTCTGTAGGTCTCTGAGGCTTTTGAAGACCTTATCTATCTATGTAATCATACCTATCTGTTAAACCTGGCGTGTATATTCTTGTGATTAAAATAGATTAGTAATTCTCATGACAATGAGTTGATCAACTAGCAATTAACTTGTCATACTTAATTATCCTAAATAGCCTGCAATACCATTTTCAAAGTATTGTAAGTAAACTTTGTATTATAACTGAGTTGTATGGGTACAATAGCTCATATTAGAGTATGTATATGTATATATAATGTGTATGAAGAATAATCTTAAATTTGAATTCTATACCTATATATCAAAATTAAATTTATTTTGCATTAATATATAAAATTCCATGCCAATGAATTAAAAGTAACCTTATTTGTGAGTAACAATTAAGGCCTTAAGTTGAGGCTTTTTTTTTTTTTTTTTTGTCATATCATCCCTATATATTTCTATATTCCCCCTTCACGTATTTATAAAATATATTTATTTGAGAAAGTTTTTTCTGGGAATGTTGTCTCATCTTCCTTAACTATTGTCTCTACCTCTATACACTGAACACTGATGTTTCAAATATATATTAAATTTCACTTCCCAAATATCAGGAAGGAATTTAAGTAGTCTTGAAAACATTTAGCCAGTGAATATTTTACCTAAAATGCACATTTCCGATTTCTACCGAGCAGTGTGATGCTTTGCACAGTACTCACAACCATCCTTGGCAGCCATCATCTATATCTAAAAAGCTCCTCTGTCCACTGAGTACTCACTTCTGACATGCTTTCCTCATTAATGTCCACTGCTTGTCCCTTGCAATTGATTTTCTGACCCCTTTTTTGGCAACTTCAATGTTACTTTTCGTGAGTTGTTTGTTTGAGAATACAGAAATAAGTTTGAAGAGTGAAGACCTGTGTAGCAATGCCGCATGACTACTTAATGGAGAAACTTTAGTCCCAGTAAGTATATCCCCTCAGAAGGCACTTACCATGAAATGCAAATTGATATTTGTTAAGTCCGTTGTGGTTCTTCCACCACAGAGACACTCGAATTTTTATATCGGCTAGATGAAAATTTAAGTAGGCATTTGATGCATTTCTCATGGTATGGAATAACTCCTGAGTCATCCTCATCTTTATGCGTATCATTTGAATGATGCGTTCATTTTGCATTACATGTGTGTGCGCATTCTGAAGCATATTTCAATTACAAATTTGCTATATTTTGTAAACTCCCTTAATTTAGTGGTAAGAGAGCTGTTATGTAGACCTCGTCAATAATTACACAGAAGGGCCTGTTAGAGTAACAGATGCCGTAACAGTATAAACAAAATGTTTTGTTTAGAGTTCTGTTTAACTTTACATATTTAATTTTAATAATATTTTAGTTGAGTTATCATCATTTATAGCACTGCAAAATTAGATTAAAACACACACAGCATGAAATTTTTATAACTATAAATGTATAGTGTTTTAGGGGCACAGCTACCCGTGAATTTATTAGCTATAGGATAGAAAAAGCTCTACAATCAGAGTAGAATCAAATTTCTAGAAAGCAAGAAAGGCAATTAGATGTTAAGGGACAAACCTAATGAAGATACAACCACTTTGGTAAAACAAAATTGTTAGGATCCACATTACTAGGGCAACATATTTCATTTTAAATGATATTGCTTTTTATATTGCGTAGGTTATTTTTTTTTTCATGATCATAATAAGCACTCTTACATCTGAAGCTATTTAAAGTCTTCAAGGCACTTTCACCTGGATTATGGCCTTCTATCAGAATTACTGAAAAGGTCATTCCCTCAACCTACTTGTATTTCAAATTTATTGTTTATGCTCTTGCTCTGAACTGCATGTAAAACCTACACATATTTCAACACTAACTAGAAATAATGGACCATTTAGTGAAAAGTTCCTGAAATAAAAAGTTATAAATAAGTTGCATGAGCTATATTTGTCCCTAAATATTTTATCTTGCACTCACATAGATTCTCAAGGTAATTTAAACCAAGCTGCCAATAATCCAATAACTGCAGATTTCTCAACATATCAGACTTCATTTAAAAATAGGTTAACTTATTGTGTGCATCTGTGTGTACCTGTTTCTGAGTGTACATATTACACAGAACATGTGGAGCTTCAAAGAACAACTTTTAAAAGTTGTATTGAATGATTATTAATATTTAATATTGAATTTTTATTTTAGTGAAATCAGCAAGTACTAATTAACCAGCTTTATACCCAAATAACTACACAAGGAGACCAGATCTATTTAATTAGCCTGTAGCACAATGCTTTGCAATAATTACTCCATTCTAAACCTCCATTACTGTATAATTTCTTCCTATTCAGATTTCCCACATTATACTTGCTTTTACATCATCTTGTAGGCCAGGTTCATTTCTTTTGATGTTTCCCTGGTCTTCTCCTCCTGGCTCCATCCTCCTTCCTTCTCTTTCTCCTCTCCTCACTAAATCACACTCTATTCTCTGCGTGGTTCAACATTGGTTAGTTTTTCTATTGACAGCACAGAACAAATGCTGACATGTTTACAGGAGATACTTAGAATAAAATCACAATGCAATGTCCTGATTGGAACCAAATAGTTTGGTAGAAAATGAGCATTTGGATGAACCGTGGTAAACTCTACACAGTCCACAAAACATTATGCTAACAGATTGGTTTTCTCTTTTACCACATGGGCTCCTGGGAACAATTGCCCATTGCCAGTCTTGGTGACAATCTTCTTTACCCACTAAGCTATTTAAATCCCTAAGCTATTTTAACCCAATGTGTTAAATTTATATCTTTCTTTAAAACTTTGTGAAGATAAGAATGGTCACTGTCTTAGGGTTTCTATCCCAGTAAAGAGATATCATGACAGGCGTGGTGGCGTATGCCTTTCATCCCAGTACTTGGCAGGCAGAGGCAGGTGAATCTTTATGAGTTCAAGGCCAGCCTGGTCTACAGAGCAAGTCCAGGACACCCAAGGCTACATAGAGAAACTCTGTCTCAAAAAAGCAAAAAGTAGATAGACAGATAGGTAGGTAGATAGATAGATAGATAGATAGATAGATAGATAGACAGACAGACAGACAACCATGACCATGTCAACTTTCATAAAGAATTTTATTGGGGCTTACTTAAAGTTCAGAGGTGTAGTCCATTATCAACATGATAGAAAGCATGGTGGCATGCAGGCAGACCTAGTGCTGGAAAGGTAGCTGAGAGTTCTACATTCAGAGCCTCATACAATAGGAAAGAGAATGGCTTGAGACTGAGACTGGCTTGAGAATTTGAAACCTCAAAACCCACCCCGAGTTACACACTTCCTCCAAGTCCATACCTCATCCAACAAGGCCAACCTGTTAATAGTGCCACTCCTTATGGACGTAAGGGGGCCACTTTTATTCAAATCTCCACAGGGACCTTTGTGTAACTACCTCAAACCATGTGAGTGACAACACAATGTCAATTCATTGCCAGCCTTAACCGACTGACTGACTTTCATTATTTCTGTTGACATTCCTGCCATCCTGAGGTTGACTGTTGTTATAATTTCAAGTTTGGTACACATGATAACTAAATTAGTTGCTTCTCTCTTCTCTGTGACAGATTATATGACAGAAACAACTTAATGAGAAAGGATTAAAAGATGGTGCACAGCTTCAGCAGATGCCATCCATTGTGCTAAAGAAGAGAAGTCTGTTGAAAGGGACTTTTCAAGGCAGCAAGAGACTGCATCTGGTCACACTGAAATGGTAAATTGGAGACATGGAACTCTTCCAAAATTAGAGGTGACTATAGCAGTACCTAAGTCCTATCAATTCTAACCAAATAGCAATACTGCTTGTCATTTAATGTAAAATCACAGCAGGCTGTGGGGCACATCCCTCATCCAAGCTACAGTAATGATTGCCATGAAAAGCATAGATTCCCTTTAATCAACCCAACTAACTATTTCACAGTCTCTAAGGATGGGTCTGACGGTAATCTTTACAATGAAGATGTTTCTGCTGTGTATCTAGTTTAAGAATAACAATTTTGTAGTTTTCTGCCAATGAACCCATTCACTGATACTCAAAACACAGCTCTAATTAGCATCTTAGAAATTATTAAAATGTAAATCAAATAAGATACTCAGATCTACCAAATCAAACTTTTAGGAGGGAGTCTCAGGAATTTGGGTAAATGTCCTTGATGGGTGATGCTCTAAGTCACTATACCCCATGATTAAACACAGTACAGGCAAAGAATCTCACTTTTGCTCTTCCTCTTCTATTTAGTATCTGTACAAAGGTGTTAGGAACATTGGCTAGATTGATATGTTGTGGTCCCTCTCAATGGAGGCTTCATCTGATTGAAGATCCTTTTCCTACATAGTATTTAAAAGGCAAATAATTTTATAGCCACTTTTTCTATTTTTCTATTTTATTTTTTAAATATACATTGATATTTCTGCACATATATACAATAGAGTACCTTTAGCAAGAAGAACCATGATGCAATTGGGAATTATATAAATGTTACAGCCTTAGTGTTACATTTTTCCTATCTTGGTGCATCTAAATTTCTGACTGTAAATCAATATCCATCACATATTGTCATTATCAAATTAGAACACCTACCTAGACCTAAAAACATCTTAACCCCTGAAACAATTAAGCTTCATTGTAAAATTAAGCTACCTGGTCTTTAACTCCCTCAGAGACTTGAGAAGGAGTTAACTTGATTACCTGAGTATGCCAGATGTGCAGGTTAGGAGCTTTCCAAATGAAAACATGACATAGATAGTTTTCTACCTGAATAGTCACCCAAAACTCTCTATAACATTGGAGCATTCTTTTTAGCCTCCTGGCTCAATATATCTGACAGATATATTTGTGAGGCAGGAACTACTGAGGACTTGATTACCCTGTCTTGGCAGAGTTTGGCTGATAACTCCACCTGCAATCAAGCTTGCCCTTTTTTTTTTTTTTTTTAGGCAGAATTCTATCTGTGGTAGAAATGAGGACCTTTCACCCAGTGGCTAGTTTGCCACATTCTAAGCCATCTCCGAAAGGAGGTTCTTTGATGCTCATCTTTGAGGTAAGCTGATTGTTGCCAATAGTTAACCGGTCTCATTGTCAATTAAACTGTAAAGTAATAAAAACATTTTAAATGCCATAATCTGCATGTCTCTGGGGTTTTTGAAGACCTTATCTTTCTACGGAGTCATATCTATCCGCTGCACCTAAGATGTATATTCTTGTGATAAAAGTAGACTAGCAATTGATATGACCATGATTTAATCTGCTAAGATTTAATGTGTATAACCTATTCTCCTAAACAGCTTGCTATGGCACTTTGAATGTGTTGGGAGTAAACCTATTTATTATGATGATTATATCCTAGGTTATACTGCTTGGTGATTGAAATTTTTTAATTAAAATCTTTTATTATAATTTATCCACATTACATCCCGGTTGTTATCCCCTCACTCTTATCATCCTGTTCTCACTCTCCCTTGCTTTCCAACCCTAATCCCTTCCCCCTAGACCTCTGACATGGATAGGAGGGGGACTCCTCCCCCAATAGTTGACCACAGCCTATTAGGTCGCATCCTGAAAGCACATATCCCCTTCCTCTATGTGCTCACATGGCCTCCCGGCCAAGGGGAAGTGATCAATAGGCAGATACCAGAATCCATGTCAGAGGCGTTCCCTTCTCCCTCCCTCCTCCCAGACTTGAAAAGTGAGCTGTCCACTAGCTGTATCTGAACAGGGAGTCTAGGTTCTTTGCATGCATTGTCCTTGGTTGGTGCTTCAGTTGAGTAATTTTTTGAAATATAATGAAAGATAGAATTTATCAAACCAGAGGTTTTGGAACCATTCTTCATGGTTGACCTTAAAGTCACAAATATACTCTAAAGTAATGGTGACTCCAGAATGATCTAATTTTTTTCCCAGAAGTCATACAAATTCTACCAAGTACAGAAGTTTGTAGACCAAAGGTAATCTTTTCACTGATTATATTGGTAGCATTTTTCATGATATTTGTCTTTATTAGTAAATGGACACCTTTTATGGCACACATTTAGTGTTCCATTGTGGAGCTGATATAGTGAAGGCACTGAAGAATATCTTACTGTTGTTGGTGGTGTGTAGTATACTGAAGTAGATAGGACAACCCAATCCAGTAGCAGAGAATGATTTTGAATTATTTCTATAATTATTTTCCTACTTATAAGATGGCACAAAATCTGAATATTTCACATTTCAAGACCAAAATACTTTTGTAAGTAAGAATAATATTTGTCTACATAAAAGTGTTTGTGTGAATTTTCTTTTCCAGCTACTTACGTTTTGTATTTCATATTGTCCTGGTAACTTAAAAATACAGTGTTAACCGTTTTTAATGTTGCTTTAATGTTATTAAACTTAAGCTAATATTATCATCCTAATAGAATTACTGGTATTGTCTTTCCTTTAAGAACTATTTGAAGATTGGAAATCTATCTGGCTCTTTCTCAGAAAAATGGAAATAGGGCTTCCTCAAGACCCAGCTATTCCACTCCTTGGAATATACCCAGAAGATTCTCTACTACACAACAGGGACATATGCTCAGCCATGTTCATAGCTGCCTTATTTATAGTAGCCAGAACATGGAAACAGCCTAAGTGTCCCTCAGTAGAAGAATGGATAAAGAAACTGTGGTACATTTACACTATGGAATACTACTCAGCTATTAAAAACAAGGAATTCCTGAAATTTGTGGACAAATGGATTGAACTAGAACTTATCATAATGAGTGAGTTCACCCAGAAGCAAAGAGAGTTAAATGGTATATACTCACTAATATCGAGACACTAGTCCAAGGGGCATTTCCCATGAAAAACTTTACTCACTAGGAAAGTGGATCAGAGGAGAGGACATCCTATTGAGACTTTAGGTGAGAGAAGCATGGGGGAAATGAGGAAATAGAAGGATCCAGAGGGTCCTGGAAACCTACAAGAGCAACTGTATGACAGGCCGATCTGGGTCCTGGGATCCTCCTCAAACTATGGCACCAGCCAAGGAAAATATAGGCAGTAAACTTCGAACCCCTACCCAGACTAGCCAACGGACAGGACATTCTCCACTGTTTAGTGGAGAAGGAGATCTGACTTTCACACAAACTCTGGTGCCCCATCTCTGACCACGTCCCCTGGATGGGGAGGCATGGTAGTACTCAGAGGAAGGATAGCAAGTTACCAAGAAGAGACTCGATACCCTGTGAGCATATACAGGAGGAGAAGATCCCCCTCAGTAACAGTCATAGGGGAGGGAAGTAGGGGGGGAAGCGAGAGGGAGGGAGGAATGGGAGGATACAAGGGATGGGCTAACAATTGAGATGTAATATGAATAAATTAATAAAAAAAGAAAAACAAACAACAACAACAACAAAAAAGAATTATTTGAAGAAATTGACCATAGTCAAACAAAAAGAAGAGTGATTTTATTATTTAAGGTATTGGTTGGATAATCCATATATTTTATAGGAGAAATAAGTTATGAAATATGTTGTAGTACTTCTCAAATGCATAATAATTAATTAACATTACATTATTAAATGCTAAATATATATTTTAAAATTACTTCAATGTGAAACTCAGTGTTTGTATTTGTGTTTCTGTGTTTAATTAATCTTCTCATACATCAGGCATGATAAGGAAAATATGTGCTCTTAGTAATCTTTAAAGAAAGTGGGACAGGATATGAAATGGAAAATAATTGTTTAAATAGTAGACATTATTATACAGTTTACAAGCACACTTCACTCTTTTTAAAAGATATGTTTTATTTCTACATATGCACCTATGTCTTTGTGTGCACATGTGTAAGGTTCCTATGGAGGCCAGAGGAATTGGATTCCCGAGGATATGGACTCACAGATGATTGGAAGCTGCCCAATAAGGATGCTGGAAATTGAACTTGGGTCTTTTGGGAGAGTCATAAATAGTCTTCATCACCCAGCCATCACTCTTGCCACCATTATAATTGATTCTTCAAAACTAGGCCTGACTTTTTTCTGCTGAGAGATTTATTTATCTACTATCTACTATCTATCTATCATCTACCTACCTATCTACCTATCGTCTGTCTGTCTGTCTGTCTGTCTGTCTATCTGTTTACATACATATATATCATCTATTTATTTATTGTTCATTCATTTGTTTATGTCTGAATGTTATTTTTTAAGTCTCTATGGTATTCAGGTTGCATCAATGAATTTTCTGTAGATATTGTTTAAGAACATATTTTTAAAATGTGATTTGAAAATTTATAGAAGAAATAATACATACTACAGTATATACTAAAGGGGTAGCTTTTATTGTAGTAAGATTGGCATAGGTTTAAAATTTTCTCATCAAATGATACTTGCATGTTGAAAACCAAAATATTAAGCTTACTGTGGCAACTCTTCAAAATAGTTCTGCAAAGTCACACGTTAGTTCTAAATAAATAGTTACTAAGGAGCATTCAAATTATAAATGAATTTTTACATTGTCCACCCTCAAGGCCACATATAGGAATAATGCCATAAATACATCTGTATCTATGTTAAATAATATACTCTTGACTAACTTTGGTGAGTATGCACAGTTATGTTCAAACTGTTGCTTAGTTATAACTAAGTTCTGTGCCTACTCTTTCTGGCAGATGTGCCTTCCATACTGGCAGTGTTAAATATTCTGAACATTACTTTATATGTGGCAAATTTATTTATTTTTTTATCAAAAAATGGAACCAACATTTAACATTATTTATCATTATGCAATTAGAAATTAAGGCCACAATGAAGTGCTATAACAAAGCTAAGAATGAGAATTGTAGGATTACTGTAGAATAAAATTTTTGAGAGATGAAAAGTAAAGTATCTTTTTTGCAGAAAAAACTGACAATTTTCAACATAAGCAACTACAAACTAAGATCATAATAGCTTCATGCCTTAGTGGCTGTTCTATTGCTATGAAAAGACTCCATGACAAAGACAACTCTTATAAAATGAAAGCATTTAGTTGAAGGAATGGTTATAGTTTTAGAAGATTAGTCCATGGTCATTCATCATAGCACACAAACATGACACCACAGCAATAGCTGAGAGCTTGACATCTTAATCCATAGGTGCCAGGCAGAGAGAAAGATACACTGGGCTTGGGATGGGCTTTTGAAATCTCAAAGCTCACTGACACATCTCCTCCAAAATAAACATGTACACCAAGGCCACATTGCCAATCCTTCCCAAACAGTTAACTGGTAACTAAACATTAATATATATGTGGTTATGGGAGTAATTCTTCTTCAAACTATTGCCACACTTCTCTTCAAGAGAAATTGTAACTTATATCAGAAAAAAATTCTTCATGAAAATATTTGTGCTAGGTTCATTCATAATCTCCAAATAGGAACAAATTCAGAATTCCTTGAACTGACGAATAAGCAAACATTAATGCAACCAAGATGAAATACTGCTTCCTTCTTTAGTAGAACCATGTTTGACAGAAAATATGTTATAAAAAAAATTGGGGAAAGTGCTTCTTCACTAACACTTAACAAAATGTTGAGATGGAGACAGAGGAGGCTCCCAGCAGAAAGTCATATAGGTTCAGCATGCTGTCAAGGGATTATATGCTGTCTTTCCTGGTATACATCACATTGTCTTTGTTTCTTCACTGGTCCTCTACAAGTACTACAATTCCACCTCTGCATTCTAGGTCAGAGTAAAGAGAAAGTTCAGAAAGTCTTGGAATGTGCCCAAACTCCATCTCTGGCTAGAGATTAACCTTAGCTGTGCTTGGCTAGCAGGACATCACTAAGCAGTATCACTTAGGCAGTTTTTTCCCCATCAGATCCCTGAGTAGCAGCGATCACTTGCCTATGCCACCTCCTTTCTCTCTCTAAGTATCTTTTGTTGTTGTTGTTGTTGTACAATTTACATGTCACAGAACCGGCCAAATTTAATAATAACATTTAGTATTTTTAATGATATGTTCAGAAATATCATGCAACCATTACTGCAGACATTTGAACACTTGCTTCACTCTAGGGAGTTTCATCGTGCCTTTTTCAGTCAAACTCTGCCAGCAACTATAGTGTCAGGGAATTACTAACACTCTAAAACAGTCGATTTACCTTTTCTGGACATTTCCAGCAAAGAGAGTTGTACAGGGTACAGTCTATTGTTTTGATCTTTTTAACTTAGCATAATTTTTGTGTTTTATCTGTTTTGTGATGTACAGCAGAAAGACATTGACAAGATCCAGAAGTCCATTTTGAGGTCAATAGAAACCCAAGGAATAGAATGATTAAGACCACAGGGTAGAGGGAACAACAGAGGAAAGTGGGGCACTGAGAATGGCAGGATGCTGATAAAGAGAGACACAGGCAGCAAATTGATTAAATTCTGAGCTCTCCCAGAGATTTCTTATTGTATAGAATAAGTACTCCTTGTAGCAAAAGCAGCTGCATAAAAGCACATCGCATGTCCTGTGGAAATCCTGAGTCTTCCTGGGATGAATGAATAAGTACAAAGTGGGTTTATTCATATATAAACAAGATGAGGAAAGAACTGGCTAGAAGTCTTTTTGTTCCTTCAATGTGATATCTTAAAATAACTTGGTAAATACAATCTTCTCAACACAGGAGAACTTTGAAGTGGCAGCAAAATTAGTCCTTACCAGTATGCTAAAATATGGTAATATTATTAAGATATCAGAGAAGAGAACTGAAAATCAACTACTATTTGTCTAAAAAATGTGCAGTAAGAATTTTTCTATTCCTGATAAATAAAGAAAACGAACCCAGCACAGAACTATTGTAACATTTTCTTGTGATAGTCTATCCTAAAAAGAAAAAAAGTTTAAGGAGTAATCAGAAAAGAGAAACAAATTATACAAGTCATAAATCAGAATTTTCTTACTACTGTATATGCTAAAAGTAAAACACATAATGGGAAAAAATAAGAACATAACAACTGAAAAAACAGGAACACAGTTCATATTAGGAGGAAAATCCAAACTGAAGATGAAGCACAACGACAAAAATTTCTAGTTACAACTTCATTAATCTACATAAGTTGTAGCATGAAATGTGGGAAGACAAAGTATTATTACAGAAAGAATAACCAAAATAATATAGATTAAGCTAAATATAAATGGATTAAATACACTCTTTAAGAATGATAGAGTATTTATCTGGTTTAAAGATAATATTCAATTGCAGAAACTTAGATAAACAAAGTCTATAAAAGGGTTGTAAGATAAAGCCTGAAAACAAAAAACACTAGGCAAATGGTGGCAAAGCGTTATAAAGAAAAAAAGGAGAGCTGTAGTATAAAATTATTTAATTCTGCATAGTAAAGGGATGTGCTGAGGTAAAATGAGGAGTGTTGACTGACTCAGCAATTTTCTTATTCCTATGTTCTAAAATGAACACTACCAATCAGACCTTTTCATCTCAAAGTACTTGTTTTTATTTTATTTTCTATTCAAGCATCAATAATAACATCGCAGACACTTTAATCTGTGTCCAAGTTATGCTTTTTGACAGAGTTTGGAAAAAAAAATTTGGCTATGAAAATTTAATATGATTTCATATATATTTGAATTTTAAAGTGTAGTTTTTTCAGGAATGCTTTTATCTCCATAGAATACACACACTGTGTAGTACAGCCCACTAATGTTGACTAAAGAGAAATACCTATGATATAGCAGTAGCTAACAGATTTGGCTTTTTAATTGATAATTATATTTCTCAATACAAATAAAACTTAACTTGGTATAAGAAGTAAAGAAATGTGAGAGAGAATAGAATTTTAAGCACTTGTTCATTCATGCATCTGTCCATCTATTAGATTTGCATTGTGTACATCATATCATACTGCAGTTTAAAGAATTAAATATAATATGAAATAGGTGTTTTCAGTTAAAAATCAGACAAGTATAAGAGAGAAATTTAGGGGGCAAAGGAATCTGAATCTACTTAACTCTACATTTGGTTAATCAACCTGCCTAAAAGCTTTCTTATAAATATTCCATATGTGGTGTGTTTTGTGTGTGTATGTGTGTTTGTGTGTGTGTGTGTGTGTGTGTGTGTGTGTGTGTGTGTGTGTGCATTAAATTTCTTTGGATTTTTGAAGCAAAAGAAAGAAACGTATAGTGAAATGCTATTAATTAAAGGATGGTAAAATTAAATATTTAATTGATGGTTAAAAGAAATCCTTTGCTTCAGAGACCAACTTTCAGCAAAAATATGAAAATACATTTGGTTATTTTGGGATAATGGGACTAGTGATATGTCCCAAAGGTTAAAGACTCTTCATGCAAAACCTGAAAACATGATTTTAGTCAGGACATGCATAATGGAAAGAGAAAACTGCTTTATCTCTAATTAACATTAAAGAATAAAAAATAAAGCAAATTCTTCTTGAGTTATCTTAACCAAGAGTGAGAATATATTTAAATTGTCTACTTCTCTCCAAGTCTTTTAACTGTCTCTAAACTGTGCTTACTAATTTTTCTGTAGTCTATTCACTGTCTATCTAATCTGTCTGTCCTATTGCCTGTGCCAGTTCATTGTCTGTGTGTTTGCCAGTGTCTGTTTTGAATGTGTGTCTGTACCCGTTTTTCTGCCTGTGTCTGTTCCCTGATGTGTGTGCATGTCAGAAATCTCTGGTATCTGCCACAAATAAAGAGTTTGCTTCCTATTGACTACATCACAGAAAACATGGTAAGGGAAAGAAGTAGGGCTTCTTTACAGAAATCATTAGGGAGAGGTTTGTAAGGAAATATGTTACTTAACATCAACTGACTCAGAATACACTTACCAATGGGAGCCTAGCATAGTTATCCCTGGAGAGGCTCCACCCAGCAAGACTAAAACAGATGCTGAGATGGCCCCAGTCAAACATTGAGCAGGGTACAGGGAGCCTTCTGGAAGAGGTGGGCCGGGGTGAGAGAGGGGCTAGAAAGACCTAGAGAAGATAGAAGCTCCACAAAAAAAGAGCAATATAACCAACTAACCTGGGCCCAGTGGGGCTTACGGAGACTGATGCGCCAACCAAGGACCATCCATGCACTGAAACTAGACCCCCTACATATACATAGCTGATAGATATCTTGGCCATCATGTAGGTCCCTTAGAAAGGGGAGTGGGAACTCTCTCTGACATAGACTCTGAGGCATGTTTTTTGGTCATTTCTCTCAGGCAGGCCTGCTGTGCCAGGCCACTGTGGAAGATGATGTGACTTGATGTGCTGGGGTGGGTTAGTGGGAGGGCCTCCATTGTTTGAGGAAGGGTGTGGGAATTGAGGAAGGGGAGTGGGACTGGGAGGAGAGGAGGGAGGGGCCCACAATTGGGATGTAAAGTGAATAAGTAAGTAAAACATTTAAAAACACAAAGAAATACTATCATGTCATTTTGAACATTTATGGAATTTTTGTTTGTTTGTTTGTTTACAGTTTCTTTCAACCTGTTGGCTGATTTCAGCAAATAGTTACCTTAATACACATATACATTACTCTGGGTCAGGGGCATGGAAGGCTACATAACTGAAAACCAAAGCGAGGCATTTATTTTAGATTGTAAAATCTGAATCCATAGGAAATCCAAGATATAGTAAGATTGGTTTCTTAAAGGCAGGTTAAACTTAGACAGGTCGAGTACAGTATGGATTGCTAATTATAGTCTTAGATGATCTTAGGGCAGCACTAGACTTTCTTTTTTTTACTTCCTCCTTATTTGCACCAACCCATCTGCTATATTATGTATATGTACTTGAGGGGTGTGTGCTTTTCCTCTAAATTCCTTTTAAAATTTTATTATAATAATCTCAAATAGTTACCATATCTATTTAATTGTCATGCTTACTTTAGTTTCTTGATTCTATTTCTATTGTTGTTTCAGCACAACTTTAATTTTGGTGGACATGACATACCAAGTAAAAGACAATCTTGAAGTTAAATAAAAATAAGTCCATGGTCTTGGAATTTATATTTTGGTGGCCAGTAGTTTGCCTATATGCAGTAGTGGTAGCTCTACAAACTAGAAAGTTTAACTCATTCCAATGTACATCAAGGATTTTACTGTGAGGTTTTGTCTACTAGTAATACCAAAAGCTACAACCGTAAACTGTCATCAACATGAATGAATAAACATGGGCTGAACAAAGAATATAACGATATACATCCTTATAGGGGTGGGGGAAATCCCCTGAAGCTTCAAACACACAGACATGCTCACTCACAAGCACAAGAACACACATGCACACACACAAAGCAAATGAACCTACAGGCAGCTAAGGAATGTGATAGTGAGAGAAATAGTCTTCCCTAGGGAAGAGCAGCAC
Organism: Acomys russatus; assembly: GCF_903995435.1. NCBI lineage: Eukaryota > Metazoa > Chordata > Mammalia > Rodentia > Muridae > Acomys > Acomys russatus. Next base: position 39,604,290 of record NC_067141.1, on the reverse strand, counting down.
ACCAGTTAATTACCCAATAACAAGTGGTAAACCTTCTAAACATACATACAAGCAACATTATAATGACTGATATTTAGGTGTGTGTGTATGTATGTAGTAAAAATATTTAAAAGTCCATTTATTTGAAACAGAGAAAACAGAGGTATGTGAGCTATTTGGATGGAGGTAAGTAAAAAGATAAATCATGTATATTATAATCTCAAATATGAAATAATTATGTTTTTTAAAAATCCAACACATTTTGAGACTCAGGACTATTTCTTAATTGCAATCTACTTATAAAAATTTTTTAAAAACTAAGTACATACATGACAAATGTAATGGGAAAGAACGTACACTCCTATTTCTAAGGGAGGTACCAGGACATAGTGAGGAAATCATGGACATGAGCAAATCAGGCCCAACTGGCAAACATCAAATGTTCCATATCAGATGTCAAAGAGCTTAGATGATTGAACCCTTCTAGCTTTGCTGCAATATAAGTTTATTTTTCGGTCTAGTTCAACTTTCTATATATAGCTCTCTTTGGCAAGTGCCTCATGGTCTTGGCATCTACAATATCTGGAGGTCACCATTGTAACCCAGGCTTCATGATCATAGTTCACACAAAGGCTTCTTGCAATCCCTTACCCCTCTCATAGCTCATACACAAGAGCTTCCTGCCACTTACTGTCTGGCCTCATCAGCTCTCTAGAACATAGAGAAAAAAATAATTTTTTCCTTCTAAATTTCATGCTTCATATCTCTAAAACCAGCACTGTGGGGAGTTTGTGGCCATCACAGCCTGCAGAGTAACATTCCATGTGAGGCAAGAATATAGCTTGGTTCAACATGTCTAAGTAGCCAGTGTTAGTTGAACCTTTAAGAAATTGATCTCAAATAGTTTATTTTAGGCATATTTAAGTACAATACAATGTAGGTATAAGGTTATTGTGTAATTCAAATGCTGATTTCTATACCCTTCTATGTCTGGTTGTAATTCTTGTTCTGAAAATCTCCTTTCTCAATGTTGTATAAACTCTGCTCCTCAATTGTCCCCTTGTAGGCCAATACCTCAGCTTACAGCTCATCACTGAACCTGGTACCTAATTAGGCTAGATTTCCTGCTAGCCAGGGAAGGAGGAGTTGGAGTAGGAAGTAAGGGACTCAGCACAAGCAGAGGGGCAAGAGAGATGAAGAAGATTCAACTGGAGCAAAGGAAGAACTAAAAAGCAAGTAACTTGGGGATTTTGGCAAAGATGGAGTCAAGATAACATACAGGGTTAAGAACAGATTTAAACTGTTCAATATTGTGTTGTAAAGTTTTATAAACAAATATAAAGGAGTCTAAATTATTTGTGTGATAGCTGGGCTAAGAGAGAAACAAACATAGTTATATAAAAATTACCACAATAGTACAATTTGCTGAAAACATTCCTGGTGATTATTAACTCAATCCCATGTGCACAGTAAAGCTCACATAAATCTCCTTGGGGAACAAAGTAAACCAAATAAGACTGGACATGACTACATCTAAACTCTTTGAAAAGTGCATGTAATACCTTCCATAAAGATAGCTATTATTGACAGACTGAGATAACCAAGTTTTTGATAAGGGCTTTGTGTATGTGTGTGTGTGCATGCGTGTACGCACGTGTGTATGTGTGTATGTGTGTGTGACACTGTCAAGTTTGTCTACCAGCTTGGGATGGTCCCCTTGAAACACATTGGCAGTAGCTTATGTGTACATACATATATATATATATATATATATATATATATATATATATATATATATATATATATTGTTGCTGCACTCTAGTAACATTAACACAATTAGCCATTTTCTTTCACAGATTGGAGGCTTAGCTGGGAAGGTCTTACCAAAGGACACCTTTCTTATTGTTCCAGAGCAAAGAAGCCCTTTTTTAGTTATTATAATCTTCTTAATAATTACACAATATATCTACACTAGAGCATCTAAACTTTCTAGTGTTCTTTTTCTCTCCTCTCTCCAAATTGTACAAAGAAATTTGTATTTCCTTCTGACAAATTTGCCTGATTTTTCATTGTAGATTGGCATGAGTATTCTCAGTAATAACCATTCTAAGGACTGAACATTATATAGTTTAAGAATTTCCTCTGTCAATGAAGTCAGGCCGTTATCTTTTAATTTAGCTTCAACCAAGTTCTCAGGATACAGTTAGAAAGCACCCAAGTTATTTGGCAAAAGACCACATGAGTGGCTTCTATACCAGTTTCTATTAACATCCTATTTTTATCATAAACTCTTTGAGCTGCACCTACACAGTCAGCTTCACTCTCAGGATTGCCTATTATAAATATTTACTTCAATATTAAATAGTGTCATCCCGACACAACAAGACTGATGAACACGAACTCACAATGACTGCAGCGACAGGCTTAGTGCTTACTATACAAGTTGTAAATCTCAGTTTAAAAAGGGGGGGATATGGATTCAAAGTCCAATCTCTAAATGAAAAGCTATTTCCTATTGGTATTTGTTAAGAAATGGCAAAACCAATTTTTCCAACAAAGTGGCACTGTACGTGTTATATTAAGTACACTCTTGGGTAGACCGTATGGCAGCAATAGTCAGCCAACACAAAATAATAGTCTCCATATGGAGTATTAGTGTGCAAGTGCATACTTTTTGTATTGATTTGTCTGTTATATATTTTATTTTATCATAGTTGTTTATATTTAGATAGTTGTGGTTTTTTTTTTTTTCATTTATGTGTTTTTTCCAACATTGCTCTATTTTGAGGGAAGGGAGAAGTTGGGTGAGGAGGGAAGTAGGAAGAATATGGGAGGAGTTATGGGAGGGAAAAGAATATGATCCTACTATGGTGTATAAAAATTAATTAATTACATAAAATCCGTTGTAATAGTTCAAATCCAATGGTCACACAAATTGCCCTGGTTACATTAAGTAAGTGATAAAACATAAGCAGAAGTCATGACTCTGGAAAGGGCAGTGAGGAGTGGTTGGTAAGAGTGGGAAGGGGATAAGAAAGAGTGGGGAGTAACAGCATGCATCACCTGAAGGCATGAAATTGTCAAACAACAAAATTAACTATTGCAAAATCTCACTAAGAGATGATGAATAAAGAGTATGAACAACCAGCAATCATAGGAAGTATGAGAGTTTGGTATCATAACATATATTTGCACTCAGAACAATGAGAATTCAGGAGTATTCTTCCCTGTGATGTACACGGTCAGAACAAAGTCAGCAGAATGACCTAGGGTGAAGAGTGCCTTGGGGAACTATGAGAGAGGCTCCAGGAAAGAGGCACAGGGCCTTTCACCTCAGGTACATTTTGTTTTCCAGATTGTGCTTTCACGTGACTCCTTTTCTCAGTGTCAGGATTTTGCATTCAATTTATAAGACATGTTCATTCTTCTTGGGTGTCAGAACATAGCTACAGAATCCAGTGTAGTCTGTGTACGCTGATTCTGGATATGACTGTCTTCTTTGCTTTTGTGCTTTCCCAGATATAGCCTATAATACGTAGCAGCCTGTTGTTTAAATTGATCTTTGCTGACAAAGGTCTGAGAAAGGGCTACTCTGGTAATATTTAGCATGTGCATACCAGGGTTCATTCATGTTTTTCTGGTCATACATTTCTGATCTCTAACAACATTCCTTGTATCATTGGTTTTGTTTTGTTTTGTTTTTTTGTTTGTTTGTTACATTCATGTATAAAAGTACACTGAAACTAAAGTAAAATTGTTGAGAGCATTAGACTGTGGTCTGCTCCATTCTTTCAGGTCCTTAGGTCCCCTGAGATACAGTCAGACAAAAGCTGCACAGGTTGGTGAAAAGTCAACAGTACATTTTTCCTGGTAAACTTTCATGTGTTATTTGAGCTCACCAAGAGCTGGCTCTGGAAATAAGATTGCTCCCCCTGTGGTCCATTTCAGACTCAAGATTTTTTTTCAAAATATCCTCTAAGGCCATTGGTCTATGTTGGCTTTCTACTAGGAAGAGATCAGAAACATGGAAGTGCTGAAGCATGGAACCTTGTGATGTGATAACAGAAGATGGAGGATTTCCAGCATAGGTAACTATTGCAGACATGGGGATAGAAAGCCACCTGCTGCAGTAGGAAAGACACTGGAAGTTCAGCCAAGAGAAACCCATGCATGGAGTAACCACCTAACTGAGAACCTCAACTGTGTCTTTGCTTAGTTGACTTCTATTGAATAGTGTATATATGTTATTTGATTGTATTATATCTATTTGATGCTGCTGCTTCTTCTTACATGGAAACTTCAGCAGAGGGAACACATTGTTCTGGCCAGTAGTATCTTTGTTGGAACTCTAGCTGGCTGCCTTTACTGTGCCCCAGTGGTACATTTCTACTGGATCTTTTGTGTACCCAATTAGATAATCCTGGCTATCTAACTGTCTCTCTGTGTGTTACTTGCTTTACATCTGTTGGTTACTTGATATTTGTTCCTTTACTTTGTCATTCTGTATGTTTAAAAAAATTCACTCATTCATAGCTATCATAGATTTCCTCCAAAGCATAAGAAACTCCAAAGCATAAGAAAGAAGACTTTACACATTCTAACTCAATATGACTATTATAATTTTAACCTTGTCATTCTTTTCCAAATATTAAATGAACAAAGTGAAAAATAGATCAAAATCAGGGCATGGAACCTTCTTTATTTTGTTTTGTTTCAAATTTGTTTTTCTGTGTGTTATTTTAAGAATTTCTTCTATGTGATGCCCTTTAACAATTTACTACCTCTTTTCTTTCAAAACTCTATTTTCTTGCTCATGTTCATAATATTCTTTCACATGTACAATTTACCTTCCTTCAAAGTAAAAGTAAAAGTTTAGCAGAACAAAATTTTCTATGCGTAACAAAAAACCTACTTCCTTTTGTTATAAATTTCAGTGTTATTGATAATTTGTATGTGTAAGTTACAAGTTTTGTTTTATTTTATTTTTTCCTAACCACAAGTTGAATGCATTTCTAAGCAACTATGCAGTCAGGATAGCAGTACTGGTCAGTTCTTAGTGGAAAAGTTCTATAAATGAAAGAATTGAAAAAAAAATAACAATCTTTTTCTTTAACATGGAAATGAACTCACTAATGTGGTGATTTGACCATTCTTTTGTTTGTAGGAATGTAGACTTTGCAATTTTGGATTCGAAATCAGTTACATGATTTAAGTGGGGCGTGTTGGTAGGAATATGGAAGACAGTGGTGCTGATGGTGACTTGAACTGTAGGAATCTGGGTGAAAATGTTTTAGAGAATATTCAGATGTGCCCTAGAGCCCGTTCTTGTCATCTTTTGGCAAAGTATGTAGCTGCTTCTTGCCCTTGTCTGAAAAGTTTGCCTCAGGATAAATTGAAGAGGTTTTGGATTAATTCCATTAGCAGAGGACCTCTCAAAACAACCTAGTATTGACTTGGTCCTGTGGTTACTAGTGTTTATTCTTATGGACATATATAACGAAAAGGAGCAAGCTGAGCAAGAAAAACAAAAGCAAACAAACAAACAAAACCTAAAGTGTTCAGATTGAGGAGAAAGGGGATACCAGAAAATAGAATGGAGCTAAGTCCAAAGTTCAAAAAGATAAACAGATCAAGAAATGGAATAAAAGAGTAGTGACCTCAAGGCAAGACCCCACCTAGCTAAGCTTCCCACTGTGGAAAGGAATTAAGGAACAGTTTAGGTCCAGGCATGGTGGTGCATGCCTCTAATCCTAGTAGTCAGAAGGCAGAGGCTGGCAAGTCTCTAAGTTTGAGACTAGTTGATCTAAAGCCAGGATAGGTAACCTTAGGTAATGAAGAAAACCATTGAAAACTAAAGTTAGTGAAGATGTAATTAAACTAGAGGGCCATGTCCCAGCCTCAGCAAGCTGCAGAACGTGGCAATTTCAGCCATATGGTTCTGGCTTAGAGGCAAGGGTAGAGAAAAAGGATTATGAAATCTCCCTCCACAACTAAGGGAATCTGCTGAGGCCAGGTGTGAGGCAAAGCTGTCCCTGTGTGGAGGCGCAGAGGCCATTGTGTGAAGCTGTGATGGTGAAACCTAGATTGCCTTGGAGACCCCAAAAGATTAGAGGTGTCAGTCTTGGGATATCTGCTGAAGACAGCTGCTAGCAGAGTATGGAACTAACCCAAAAGAAAGAAACATTTTGCAGTCAAGAAAGATAAAAGGAGTTGGATAACTGAAGATCACTTTGACATCAAACACGGAGATGTAAAGTTTGGAGTTTGCTCAGCCAGTTGTTGGTCTTGCTTTGGTTCATTATTCCCTCACTGTGGTCCCTTTTCTCTCTTTTGGAACAGTAAGGCATATCCTGTGCCATTATATGTTGGAAGTATGTGATCAGTACATAAATCACAGGAGAGACTTTGAACTTTAGACTTTCCAACATCATTGATACTGTGATAGATCATGGGGATTGTTGAAGCAGGACTGAATGCATTTTGTATTATGTTATCGCAATAAGCTTATGAGGTCAAGGAGGTGGGATTTGGCAGTGTGGTTAGGTATGATCCCATAGATTCATGTGTTTAAATGCTTGGTCCATAGTGAGTGGTACTATTAGCAGATGTGGCCATGTTGGAGTAGGTGTGGCCTTATTGAAGGAAGTGTGTCATTGTTGGGGTGGCCTTTATGGGTTCATATGTTCAAGCTACACCCAGTGTGGTTCACAGTCTTCTGCTGCCTTCAGATCTAGGTATAGAAGCCTAAGCTACTTTTCCAGCCCCATGTCTGCCGGTATATCACCATGTTTCCTGCCACGATGACAATGGACTGAATCTCTGAAACGTAAGTCAGCCCCAATGAAATGTTTTCCTTTATAAGAGTTGCATGGTCATGGTGTCTCTAGAAACCATAGATAAGACACAGAATGCCAACTATTTTTAACGTCCATGACAAGTGATTTCAACAGATTAATCAGTGCCTGTTGAGACACTCTGATCTGCAACATAATTGTTTATTTGATTGCTAGCTTTTTTCTTCCTCAAGGTTACTAGTACTTTTTAGGATAATATTTTAGAGATTGGAAAGTTATTCATTGACCATTGACTCCCTGCAACAACACTTTCAAAGTATTTGAGGTAAACCTTGTAATCTACTTGAGTAGTACGGGTACAAAATCTCATATTAGAGTAGAAATATATATATATATATATATATATATATATATATATATATATATATATAGTGTGTGTGTGTGTGTTTGTGAAGAATAATCTTAAATTTGAATTCTATACCATGTTCATGTCAATACTCTGAGCATGCATCATGATAAAACAGGTTATGTTTGTTTGTTTGTTTGTTTTTTAAGTCCTCCTCTTCTTACCTTCTCCTTTCTTCACATACACTGCAAATTCTCCATATCTCTAACCAATACAAATAAAATGGAAGATGCCCCGTGGTGGAGGAAACATTACTAACTCATAGGGGTGGGTGCAGCTCACATAAGAGGGGGTTGAAAGGTCCTTGAAATAATGACAATGAAAGGAAAAAGATAGATTTCTCAGAAAGCCAATGGCCTTGGAGAGTCTGTCAGGAGATTCCTATGAGTGGTCTTAAGCAAACAGAAGAAGCCTTGGTACTCCCCAAAATCAGGTGAGAAAGGGGATTAGAGGAGTGGAACACTGTACTTTCTCCTTGAAATAGTCTCCTATAACTCACAGGAGGTAACCGACTCCAAATAAAGGCTATCCTACGCATTACTCTTAATTCTCATGCTTAAAACTGGACATTGCCACCTGACCTTTCTGACGTTAAGAATTTGGCGTGGCAAATGGCTCTTTTGCAGCCTTCAGCATGTTAGCTGGGAACAAATCAGTTGAGGAGTAGAGAAGGGACAAGAACAGCTACTAAACAATAACGCGCACAGGTATGGACAAATGAAGTGACTGCAAATGAAAAAGCTGCAGCCATTTCATTTATAGAAATTGTCACTGATGTTAAGTGTATGTGAGCATTCTGCTAACTGATATGTTAATACATGTTTATGGTTGTTAAAAATCACCTCGGGATTTTTTAATACCTTGAGAATACATGTGAACTCAAGAAATCATTTCTTTTGTTGTCTGTAAAGTTGATATTCTGCAGCCATGCATTCTACATTTATTGATACAAAAATTTGTGGACTATCTATAGGCAATAGGAATTTTCATACACCTTATCTTAGTTAAATGTCATAATAATCATGGTCAATAAGAAAGGCAACCTACATTATGATGTTAACTCAGGTAGTGGAAATATGATCATGATTTCTTCACACAAAAAAGTCTTTCTGTGGACTGTTTATCTATCTATCTATCTATCTATCTATCTATCTAATATATTATCTATCTATCTATCTATCTTGCTTGTTTTCTATGTTTCTATCTATTTCTTCCTTCCCTTCTTCCTCTCTCTCATCCTCCATCTCTTTCTCTCTGGCACTCTGTCTCTCGTTTTCTCTGCCTCTTTCTTCTCTGCCGTGTGTGTGTGTGTGTGTGTGTGTGTGTGTGTGTGTGTGTGTGTGTGTGAGTGACAGCAGATGAAACCAAATGGAATTACATATTGGCTACTAGGAGTCAGAGATATGGCTGAGTAAAATGATGTAATGGAAGTAAAAATCAATAGGAAAGGAAAGGTGATTTAATAAATCTAGTTTACAGTTCTCTGTTTTCCTACTGCACTGCAATGGGCATTTCAGAATCCCCACTTAGAAAAGCACAGCCAGGGAACCCAGTAAACTGAAAAGGCACCAAAAAGGACTAGGCTTTCATTCGGTTGTTTATCCTTCATCTTCCTATGGCAAAGTAATTAATGCTTCAGTATTTGACTGGATTTTCTTTAAAGTCCCTTCATTCTTTTCTTCATGTTATGTCCATTAATTCTTGCTGCCCTTCACTTCAGCCTGTGGGGACTCTATCCAGCATGACTAAGTATGGGGCAATCGCTAACAACATCGTAAGTCACATGATGTTCATGAGACAAAGGAACTGAGCATGACATTGTTGCACTAATTCATCTTTGATGAATACAGAATAACTTAGCAAAGGCAAGTTCAAACTGGAATTATGATGAGGCAAGTCCATTAGCACTCCAGCAAATTCACATGAGTCTGGGAGGGTTTTAGGGATGGAACTAAGCTTTCTAATTATCTTTAGACTGAATCATATTAGAAATTGAGCTCTATTCCCCCCTGTATCAGACTCACTGACTGTTAGTTGCTTTGGGAGGAGTATTAACCCTTTAGGGCCTGCAAGAACTCTTTTTCCATTGGAACAGCATTTAGCAGCAGAAATAGCACATTTCAGGTAAATATCTCTGGGGCTTTCTTGTGCCTATAGGTTATGTGTGTCACTCTTATGCATGAAAGTAAGTTAGAGATAAAATCTTCATGGTTTTCCATCACCATAGGACTGACTGCATCCAAAATCCCTATGCTCAGCTAGTACAGAGAGATTTTAGATCTCTCTTCATCTTTTGCCTATAATTTTTAAAAATCTCTTATAAGCATAAATATTTCAGTTTTATGTTCTAAGTGCATAGGTTCATTAGTACACACTCAGAAATTAATATATCCTTCCAAGGAATCTCTCTACACATGTTAAAATATTATGTTTTATCAGAGTCTCTCATATTTTATCAGGCTCTCTTTGTCATTAACAAAAATCCAAGGTCAAGTCATGGTCTGTTTGCTTCTCTAGTCAATAATCCTTTGTCGCTGTTGATTCTTTGAATCTTTACAGTGAAGCTTTGAATGAGAAAAGTCTATCATCTTCTGAACTTGGTGGAGAAAATATTCTGAGTGTAACTGGCACCTATGTTTTCATTGCTGGCCTAATTTGACAATGCTGAAATAGATTTGTTAGCCACAATAACCTGGTCTATGCTGACTGTAATGTCTGGTTCCCTGTTACCCTTCAGATAGAATTAATAGTCATAACTACTGTAGTGCTTTTCATATTAGATTTGTTTCAAGGAATAGTATTGCAATATTTTGCTAATTATTTAGAAGTTACTTTAACTAGTGTTATTAATCGGCTGATGTACTGAAATGTTTTAGAAAGAAAGGTGTGCGCAAACCTCAAGGAACATATGCGATATCAAGTAGCCTGTTTTAAGGCACAAATCAAGCACAGACTGGGTTATGAATAATCTCTTTTCACTGGCAGCCCATTAAAATTTAGTAATTATTTTATAAAGCATTATGGACAGCTCAAAATTTCAGGTGCACACCCCCGAGGTTATAACAATAAGAGTCCTTTTGTTTATAGAGAGAAGGCTATGTTGAGTAACATAATAGCATAGAGTTTGTGGTTTTCTGAATTGCTTCAAAGGGCCAGAGATAGAATAGAGAACTGTACTTATCAGAAGCCTGGGCTATTTCCACTACTAAAACTGGTTGTACATGCCTTTGAAGGAATCATCAGTATGGTACCCTACCGTAGTCAATGGCTGTGCAGTCTACCGGTTATTTGTATTTGAGTTCACCTTCTTTTTATTATGATGTCCTAAATAAGAGATCAGTCATAGCTATTCACGTTCTTCTCACATGTTATACTTTAGAAAGAGCAGTGGAAAAGTTTTGCCTTTTTCCCTTTGCCCTTTGAAACATAGGCCCCTGTTATTCAACAACTGAAATTCACACATTTGACAGAACAATCCTTTCCCTGTGAAAATTTAACAAAGCAACTATGGACCCTTTTTCAGGTTGTTGGTTTTTTTTTTTTTAAGTATACTTATCTTTTTTTATGTGTTTGTGTGATTTGTCTGGATGTGTGTATGTGCACCATGTGTGTGCACTGCCTGAGAAAGCCAGAAAGGGACATAAGATTTCCCTAAAACTGGAATTACAAATGATTGTTACCTGCCTACATAAATAGAAACCTAAGAGTAAATGAATGTCGTGCAATTGAATAATAGAATATAATATTTAAATGTAATAATTTGAGAACAATGTAATAAATAAATGAAATGAATAAAAATTAATGCAACCTAAAAATACCTGTTAAATGGATTTTTTAAAAATCAGAAATAGAGTGGGATAGTTGCAGTTTTCAGTGCAAACTACCTTTGTAATATTGTGGTGCTATTGTCTTTGAAGAATTGTTGTTGTTGTTTTTTAATATGATACCTGAGCACATGAATCTATGAACTTTTCAATTAAATTGTATAATTAATTCCATATAATGTTATGGCATTTTACCCTTCAACAAGTAATAGAATAAAATAGCAACATCAGTGCTTCCTGTGCAAAACTGATTGGAGCCTTTTGTTTGAATACTTTGTCATTTAATGAATGTTTGAGACTAAGCTGATTGTTTTTCTATGGCATTGCTTTAATTTTTCATAGACACAAAATTACTTTTTATTAAATAAATAGTCATTTATCTTGTTCATGTTACTTGTATGTTTCCACCTATCTAATAAAAACTTGATACTGTCATTATTATGTTAAAAATTTGTCAAGTTTGCCACAGTCATATGTCACAAATATAAAAGATAAATATTTATCTTTTTGTTTTATGTTTTAATTTAATTTTTCCTGTAGATACGCTTTCACATTTAAGTACTTTCCATGTAAGAGACTAGTTAGATATTTACATGTACTCATGTACATTAATTCTTGAAAAATGAATAGTATGACCCGTTCTGAATTTTTTCACATGTATTGTGATATGTGATATATGTGGTACGATTATCATATATATTCACATATATCAATTTCTTGATGTTTATTTTCATTGCCATTAACATAATAAGTATTTAGAGTTAAAATTTTAAGTACATGATTTGGAACATGGCTGTGTTCCATTCGCAATATTCAGTTTGGTGTCTGGATATAACATCTTATGATCTGATCTCTTTCTTCTAGACCATTCTTTCTCACTTTGCAATAGTTTCACAAGGCAGTTAGTATTTTAGTTACAATATTATTTTGAAATTTCATTCCAAAATTTGCACCTTTAGTCAACTGAGTCATCATTTGACTTATCCTGGTTGAGCAATTTATCATACCTCCTACATTAAGTAAACTTTTTTTTTTTTTAAGATGAGCAGTTTCGTTTCTTTTGTTTTGGTCTTCACACAGATTACATACATTACTTCATTTCTGTAACTAATTTTCAAAGTTTCCTTTTTTAAAATGGTAGTTTCTTGTGGATAAAATAATCTTCTTTCATCTGGGCTGCTGGACCACCTTCTGAGTGCAGTGTTTCCCCACCTCCACCCCACCCCATTGGCTGGATCCTGCATTGCTAACTCCTTGCCCTTATTGTCTTTCTGCTTCTCCTAGGTTTCCAACCAGCCTGCTCCTCCCTCTGTGATAGATTGTTGATGCTCTCTGTTTTGTTGTCCTGTATTTATCATTCCCTGCATCACAAATGAGCAGCTTCTAATCCACCATTTTAGCCAAATTTCTCCACATTACGCTCTTTGAAGACTTCCTAAACCATGGGATGTAGGCATGTTCCATCCACATTTGCTGTTACAAATTTCTAGTTGCTTCTTACTTTTGCTGGGCATTAATTATTATTTTTCCAATGACTACATATGATTGTTGAAAGATTTTTGTAGCTATTAATAAATGAATTCTTATTCTGCATGACATCTTCAGGGAACATTGTAAAAGTAGGTGCGCAGATATTATAGGGGCCAGATCAGAGAGTTTACTGTGAGATTGTATCACCTAGCCGTTTACTTATTTTGTCAACATGGCATGACTGAATTTAAAACTGCAACTATCCTACTCTATTTCTGATTTTTAAAAAAATCCATTTAACAGGTATTTTTAGGTTACGTTAATTTTTATTCATTTCGTTTACTTATTACATTGTTCTCAAATTATTACATTTAAATATTACATTCTATTATTCAATTGCACGACATTCATTTACTCTTAGGTTTCTATTTATGCATGTGCACTACCTGTGTTACTGACAGGTACTAAGTGTGTGTTTACTTTCATGTTAACCCTGAGTAACACTCTTGTCTCTTCGTCACTGCATAGGGCGTCAACTTTTGCTTAGCATTGCCTCTTACCTCAAGACCCCTAGGGAGAACATTTAAGTTTACATCGAGCTTCTACCAACAGTTTTTCTGTTGCTTTAAGCAGCAAAGACTCTTTGGTGAAGAGTGAGCACGTCATGAACACAGAGGCTTCTTCCCACAGTCCTCGATGTCTTGTGGATTTTAGAAAGAACAATTTACTAAGGTAGTTTCCACTAATACATTTGCTTCAAGTATTTTGTGAAACAAATGCTCTGACCAAATACTGTACACATCCAGTTCATTTAAGGGTCAAATTTTTTTTTTACTTACGTTCGAATCAAACCAGGATGCTGTGTTATATACAGCATCTAAAAAGAAAACATGATATGTTATTCTCGGGGCTATGAAAATGGCTTATCAGGAAAAATGCTTAGCATGTATCTCTGGAACCCATGTAAACCTCAGGTAGACATGCCAGCCTTTCTCTAATTAGGTACCCTGTAAGGCAGAGACAGAGCCCTAGCAGGCTGCCTTGAAAGATTTACAAAAATACTGAGCTCCAGGTTCAATGAGAGACACAGCTTTACAACAAAGAAGATACTTGACACTAGCCCTGAGACTCCACACACATGTGTTTAACACCCTACATCTGAGTATATACATGCTTGCACATTGCACATATATATTTTTAAAAAGCAAAACTAAAACTAAATAAATACATTGAAATTCCTCTATCATTACTTAGAAAAACATAGAGAATAAATTAACAACCAAAATTTACTGTGTTAGAAAGGGTGGTCTTTCAAAGATTTATGTGTTTGAGAATACTTAAGAACTAAGAAATTACTTTGACAAGATCGTATGTCAAAAGAAAAAGTGGTCTTTTAATAACTATATAAACGTGTGTTTTGTGAGATTTTTTCAGATGAAGCATCCAAAACTCACCCCCCAAAAAACACCAAAGTAAACAAACAAATAAATAAACAAAAACTTGAAAGGATATTGTTCAAGTTTATAAAGGCATGTAGGAAAAAGACTGTGGGATAGAGGAGAAGCAGCCCTTAAAGGCTCTGGAGGTCACTCACCAGACTCATCTTCAAATTTCTTAGCTGAGTTCTCCCAGAACAAGTGCTAAAGGATTTTGCATAGTACCTTAACATATTTTATAAAGTTTAATATTTTTATGTATTTATCTGTCCTATTCTTGACTGTTTTTTGTTTTGTTTTGTTTTGTTTTCTTTCCCATTTATTCTTCCATTAGCTCACTCTGGGTTTAGTAAATCTATCTATATGTTTACCAAAAATGAAGATTCAATGTTAACTAATAACTTTGGCTCTCAAGTCACGGTCACATGGTCATGCTCACCGACATGTATCCTAAAGTCAGTGGTGCAGTGAGCTAAACCCAAAGCTCGGTTACTGCTTTATCATCTTGTTCCTATAACCATAAACATGAAAATACCATCAACACCTGTTAGACTAAAGAATACAATTAGTGAAAATGTGGTTTTGGAAAAGTCTATTCTGCTGATGAAAGTAATGTAAATATTTATTCTTCCCTTGGAATCCATTGGAACAGCAGTTTCACAGTGCTCACAAATCCTTTGCAGCCAGGCTGCCAACACTGCCTGCCTGCTTTTTTTTCCAACTGCACCTTCAGTGCTTCTGTCGGTTGTTCTCATGTCAAAGGTTAAAGCTGTAAATTTTATTTGCCTTCTAATAATCCTATTTCCTATTAATCATATCAATGTGTCATCGATATTTTCTAGTCTTTGCACAGCATCATAAGATGAGTTGTTTTTTCCACCTGTTTTACTACATTGCCAACATTATATCTGTTGGAGTAAAAAAAAAAAAATCACACGTGAGCACTTTGGAAGGCATCCAACACACTCTGCAGAGCGATGAATTATGTCATCTCTCAGGTAGCTACTGTGATGCAATATCAGTGGAGTCAAGTGTTCTGTTGTTTGCTCTTCAATCACTTCATACGTTTTGCCCTCCATGGCACTCTACTTTCTGTGTCCCAAATATTTTTGTGCATTCATTAGTTCCATTAAAAAGGATGCCCTTCTTTTGAACTTAGGATTTTTCTTCTAAGTTCACATTTTTGCAGTTTCAAATAGGGGGCTGCATGATGTACCACATTTTGACAAGTTTTGTCGGGTTAACTAGTTAATTATAAGCACGAACATATAATGCAATGCATAAATGTTTTATTTTCTAAAAAGGAAGTGAGTGTTTTATCCATGAGAAAGTAATTTATAGTTGTGGAAAATATCTTCACATTGAAAAATGTTAAAAATTATTTTGTATTTTCATTCTGAAAGAACATATTCTGCTTAAGTACATATATATCTTAAATGTAGTGCAAATATTTTATTAGGTCAGTTCACTGCAAGATGACGCGGCACATAGGTTAAGACTACCTAATTATTTCCAGAATATCTATACAATACTAGAACATCTGCATGATAAAATACCATAAATTATGAACATAAATTATGCACTAAATTGTTACAGCTAGAAGAAAATCCAAGATATAATGTCTTCCTCCAAGGTTCTTATCCTATGAATTATGTGTGTTTTCCAATATCACAGTGTGGTCACAGTTTTCAGTCTGCAGAATACTCTAGTAACAGGATTTAGAATCCAGGCCTTTCCATCATTCTCTGCTCAGCCATCCAGTTACTCCATCTCATAAGTGTGTAACTCTTGTAAGCAACTTTCTTCTCGATAAGAGCAGTAAATATACTGATTGACCACTACCATTTATTCAGTTGAATTTACCTATTAATATTCTTGGCACTGAGTTGTTTTTCCTTTCAGAATACCCCAAATGTATAAAACTGGGTTTCCAGTGAAAAACAGAAACACTGAACTAGATTTTAAGAAACACAATGTCCTGCTCTGAGTGAGATTGAAGCATCTTCCCTTGGGCAACCCTTGGCTTCTTTGGGTCTGTGGGATATATCATGTCTGTCCTCTACTTTATGGTTAATATCCACTTATAAGTGGATGCATACCATATGTGTCTTTGTGGGTCAGAGTGACCTCATTCAGAATAATATTTTAGACTTCCATCCATTTGCCTGAAAATTTCATGATTTCCTTGTTTTTAATAGCTGAGTAGTACTCCATTGTCTAAATGTACCACACTTTCTTTATCCATTCTTCAGTTGAGGGAAATCTAGGTTGTTTCCAACTTCTGGTTATTATGAATATAGCTGCAATGAACATAATTGAGCAAGTGTCCTTATTGGGTGGTGGAGCGTCTTTTGGCTCTAAGAACAGGAGTATAATATGGCTGGGGCTTGAGGTAGAGCTATTCCCAATTTTCTGAGAAACCTCCATATTAGTTTCCATAGTGGTTTCTAAGTGTGCACTCCTATCAGCAATGGAAGACAGTTACCCTTGTTCCACCTTCTCACTGCCATGATCTGTCACTTGAGTTTTTGATCTTAGTCCTTCTGATGAGTGTAAGATTGAATCTCAGAGTTGTTTTGATTTGCATTTCCCTGATGACTAAGGGCAATGAACATTTCTTTAAGTGCTTCTTGGCCATTAAAGAGTCCTCTGTTGTGAATTCTATATTTAGCTCTGGACCGCATTTTTTAAATTTGCTTATTTGGTTTGTTCGTGTTTAATATCTTGAGTTTTTTATATATTTTGGATATTATACCACTGTCAGATGTAGGATGGGTGAAGACTTTCCCACTCTGTAAGTTGCCATTTTGTCCTATTGGCAGTGTCCTTTGCCTTGCAGAAGCTTTTGCATTTCATGAGGTCCCATTTATTAATTGTTGATCTTAGAGCCTGAGCTGTTTGAGTTCTACTCAACCTGTGCCGATGAGTTCAAGGTTATTCCCCACCTTCTCTTCAACTAGATTTAGTGTATCTGGTTTTATGTTGGGGTCTTTGATCCACTTGGACTTGAATTTTGTGCAACCTGATGAATATGGATATATTTGCATTCTTCTATATGTGGACATCCAGTTAGACCAGCATCATTTGTTGAAGATGTTCTCTCTCTCTCTCTCTCTCTCTCTCTCTCTCTCTCTCTCTCTCTTATTTTATGGTTTTTAGTGTCTTTGTAAAAAATCAAGTGTCTGTAGGTGTGTGGGTTTATTTCTGGATCTTCAGTTTGATTTCTTTGATCTACATGTCTGTTCCTAGGCCACACCATGTGGTTTTTGTTACTATTTCTTTGCAATATCACTTGAAATCAGAAATGGTGATACCTCCAGAAGTTCTTTTATTATATATGATTGTTTTTGCTATTTTTTTGTTGTTGTTTGTTTGCTTGTTTGTATTGTTTTGTTTTACACATGAAGTTGAAAATTGCTTTTTCTAGGTCTGTGAAGAATTGTGTTAGAATTTTGGTGGGAATTTCTTGACTCTCACTCAGAACATGAAATACAAGACTTCTGAAGAGGATGGAGGGAAAAGTTGGGAAAGGAGAGGGGGATGGGGGCAGATAAGAGATATGGGGATCAGCTGGATGAGAACAAGGTAGGGGATGGAGTGGTGCAAGGAAGGAGGGAGGATAGAGACTGGGAGAGAGAACAGAAATCAATGAGGAGAGATCATCTCTAGAACAGGGGAGGCACCCAGTAGTCTATGGAAGTGAGACTAGTTGAGACTTTGAACATGGGTGTAAGGAGCATGAAGTCACCTGTAACCAGGTGGCACTAGTAGTGGAGGGAGGAGAATATCCACCTATCCATAAAACTTTTAACTCAAAATGTGTCTTGTCTATAAGAAGTGTAGGTATAAAGATGGAACAGAGATTGGGGCAATGGAAAACCAATGAATGGCTCAACTTGAAATCTACCCAATGGGAGAGAGCCAACCCCTGTCAGTAGTAATTATATTCTGCTATGCTTGCAATTAGGAACCTAGCATAACTGTTTTCTAGGAGGCTTCATCCAGCAGCTTATGGAAACAGATGCAGAGACCCACAGGTAAACAATAAACCAAGCTCGAGGAGTGCTGTGGAAGGTGAGAGGAAAGATAGAGGGAGCCTGAGGGATAAGGACAGCACAGAAAGACCTACAGTCAACTAACCTGGGCCCATGGGGGCTCAGATAGACTAAACCACCAATCAAAGAGAATGCTTGAGCTTGGCCTAGACTGCATACACATATGTAGATGTGCAGTGTTTTCAACATATGGACCCCCTAACAATAGGAGTAGGGACTGTTTCCAACTCTATTGTCTGTCACTGGCTCTCTTTCCCCTAGCTGTGCTATCTTATCAGGTGCCAGTGGATAAGGATTCCCTTAGTTCTGCTGCTACTTGGTATATTAGAGTGGGTTGCTACCCCTTGGGGCTCTCCCCTTCTCTGAGAAGGAAGTGTGGAATTTAGAGGAGAGGAGGGTGGGGGCAGAGATCAGACTGTAAAAAGATAATAAATAAATAAATAAACAGACAGACAGGCGAAATGCAATGTCTGTTATATGAATAAGATAGCAAACACAAGGATATGAGGTTTTGAAGTCATTAGTTTTTATTCAAATATATTGCTCTGAAAATAATATTAAGAAAAGTTTGATTTTTATTATGTTAAATCAATTTTACTAATAAATTAAGAACACACTTCTAGTAATTCCTTTCAAAATATGAATCATCCCCATGAATTATTCTCAGAAACATTTCTCTTCTCCTGTTTAAGCCACTCTACTGGAGTAGCCCAGATGTATTGTACACCTGGGGCCCTTAAATGCTCACAGTTAAAGAGGTGCTTTCTATTGTTACTGACCTTTAAAACTAGCTGTGTCCTGTGTTTGGGATAGAAAGAGCATTTTAATCAAAGAGAGAACATGATTGTGTAGAGGGTACTTGAAGGCTACTTGATAAAGGAGGAAATGTGTAAAGACCATCTCATTTTGTAAGGGACAAAGGATATGGATAGTGTTTGTATAAAAACTCTCTGTTTCTTCCTTTCTGACACACACACACACACACACACACACACACACACACACACATATATATATATATATATATATATCAGAATATAAATTATGCTTTGGACACTTTTTTTAGACTTCTCCAAGACTAGGCATATCTGGCTATAATAGATTTTTTTCAATTATGGTGAAATAATGGAGGAAAATAAAGAATAAACTATTGTGCATTTGAGTAACAAAATGCATTTGACTTAACAGAATATCTTTTCTAAGCAATTATTACATACATGAAATTATATCTCTATAATATAGTAACTGTAATATCTGTATACTATAATATAATAAACTATAATGTCTAACTTATATTAGATTGATTACTGTCCATTCCCAGAGTTTTGAATTTGATACCTGGCTTATAATTTTAAAGCAAAATTATTTTGTTTACTTTTAATTTATTAAATTTAACTTTTTACCTACAAAATATTGTGATCATAATAATCTGTTCTTACAATCCTCCAGCATACACAACAGTACTGCTCCAAAGATCTAGTCTTCTAGAAGATACTAGAAGGAAAATCCAACCAATGGATTCTAACTACCCCCAGGAAAATACAGGAAATAGATAACTTCACTTTAGGAAAAGAAAAATTAGGCAATCATACAAACACACTGCCACAACCAACACCAAAATAAAAGGACAAACAGTCACTGGTCATTAATCTCTCTCAACATCAATGGCCTCAACTCTACAATAAAGAGGAACAGATAAACAGAATAGATGAATAAACAAGACCCAGTATTCTGCTGCATACAAGAAGCACCCCTCATCCACAAGTGTAGACATTCCCTGAGAGTAAAGAGCTGAAAGAAGGTATTCCAAGAAAATAGACACAAGAAACAAGATGTAGTACCTATTCTAATATCTAATAAAATAGACTATCAATCAAAGTTAATCAAAAGAGAAATGATATTTCATACTCATCAAAGAAAAAAATCAACCAAGATGACATCACAATTCTCAACATCTATGTCCCCAAAAGAAGGGCACCCACATTTGTAAAAGAAGCATTAATGAAACTTAATTTTAAAGTCTAATCCCTATACATTATTAGTAGGAGACTTCACCCCACTTTCATCAAAGGATAGGTCAAGAAAACAGAAGCTAAACTGAGAATTAATGACACTGACCAATGTCATGAATCAAATGGCTCTAACAAATATCTACAGAACTTTTCATGCAAACACAAAAGATTATATCTTCCTCTCAGCATCTCATGGAACCTTCTCCAAAATTGACCATATAGTAGGTCACAAAACAAGCTTCACCAAATACAAGGAGACTGAAATGATACTTGAATCCTATCAGACTACCATGGACTGATAGGCCTAAATAACAACAGGAATAACAAAAACCTGCACACATATGGAAACTGAACAGCTGTCTACTCATTGACAACTGGTTCAGGGAAGAAATAGAGAAATATATTAAGGACTTCTTAAAATTCAATGAAAATAAAGGTACAACATATCCAAATTTATGGGACACTTTAAAAGCAGTGCTAAGAGGAAAGTTCATAGCACTCAGTGTCTTCATAAAGAGATTGGAAACAGATACGCAACTTAAAGACACAGCTGGAAGCCCTAAGAAAAGAAGCAGGAAAACACCCAAAAGGAGTGTACAACTGGAAACAATCAAACTCAGAGCTGAAATCAATAAATTATAGACAAAAATAACAGTTTGAAGAATCAACAAAAGAAAGAGCTGGTTCTTGGGAAAATCAACACGATAGACAAACCATTAGCCAATCTAACTAAAAGGCAGAAAGACATTATCCAAATCCATGAAGTCAGAAGTGAAAAGGGAGACATAACAACAGACACTGAAGAAATACAAAGAATCATTAGGTCTTACTTTAAAAGCCTATATGCTACAAAATTTGAAAATCTAAAGGAAATAGACAATTTTCTTGACAGATTCCACTTGCCAAAGTTGAAACAGGATCAGATAAACAAATTAAACAATACTTTATCTCCTGCAGAAATAGAAGCAGTCATGAAAAAAGCCCAGGGCCAGATGGTTTCACTGCAGAATTCTACCAGACCTTCAAAGAGCTAATATCAATGTTCTTCAAACTATCCCACAAAATAGAAATGGATGGAACATGACCAAACTCATTCTATGAGGCCACACTCACGTTAGTACCTACACCATACAAAAATCCAGAAAGAAAGAGGATTTCAGACCAATATCTCTTAGGAGCATTGATGCACAAATACTCAGTAAAAAACTTGCAAACCAAATCCAAGAACACATTAAAAAATATCATTCACCATGATCAAGTAGACTTCATCCCCGGCATGCAGTAATGATT
Organism: Acomys russatus; assembly: GCF_903995435.1. Classification (NCBI taxonomy): domain Eukaryota; kingdom Metazoa; phylum Chordata; class Mammalia; order Rodentia; family Muridae; genus Acomys; species Acomys russatus. The sequence continues at coordinate 39,583,024 of NC_067141.1, read as the reverse complement.
CAATATACGGAAATCCATTAATGTAATTCAACATATAAACAAACGGAAAGAAAAAAAATCACATGATTCTCTCCTTAGATGCCAAAAAAGGATTTGACAAAATCCAATATCCACTGATGTTTAAAGTCTAGGAGAGATCACTAATACAAGCCACATTGTTAAACATAACAAAGGCTATATACGGCAAGCCAATAGCCAATATCAAATAAAATGGAGAGAAACTCAAAGAAATTCCACAAAAATCAGGGCTAGACAAGGCTGGTTGCTCTGCATATCTCTTTAATATAGTACTTGAAGTTCTAGCTAGAACAGTAAGACAGAAAAGAAGATAAAGAAGATCCACATAGGAAATGAGGAAGTCAAAGCATCGCTATTTGCAGATGATATGATAGTGTACATAAGTGATCCCCCAAAGTCTAACATAGAACTTCTACAACTGATAAACACCTATAGTAAAGTTGTCAGATACAAGATTAATTTTTAAAAATTCAGTAGATCTCCTGTATATAAATGACAAACTGGATGAGGTAGAAATTAGGAAAACTACACCCTTCATGGTAGCCACAAATAATATTAAGTATTTTTGTGTAACTCTAACCAAGCAAGTGAAAGACTTGTGTAAAAAAAAAAAAAAAGAAAACTTCAATTTTCTGAAAAAATTGAAGAAGATATCACAAGATGGAATGGTCTCCCATGCTTGTGGATCAGGAGGATCAACATAGTAAAAAAACCAATCAAACAAACAAAAACCAACAAAACAAAACAAAACAAAAAAACAAAACAAATAAAAACATGGCTATCTTACCAAGAACAATGTACAGATTCAGTGCAATTCCTATCAAAATAGCTACACAATTCTTTACAGATCTTGTAAGATTAATTTCCTACTTCTATGGAACAAACAAACAAACAAAACCAAAACAGAATGACTAAACCAAAAAATTCTGTACAATAAAAGATCTTCTGGAGGAATCTTTATCCCTGATCTCAAGCTGTATTATAGAGCAACAGTAATAAAAACATCATGGTACTGGCATAAAAATAGGCTGGTTGAAAAATGGAATTTAAGCAAAGACCTGAAATAAACCCACACACCAATGGACACTTGATTTTTAACAAAGAAGCCAAAAACATACAATGGAAAAAAATATAGCATCTTCAACAAGTGGTGTTGATCTAAACAGATGGCTACATGTAGAAAATGCAAATAGATTCATATTCATCACCCTGCACAAAACTCAAATCCAGATGGATTAATGACTTCGAAATAAAGAGTGACACACTAAATCTGTTAGAAATAAAAGTGGGGAAGAGCCTTGAGCTCCTTGATACAGGAGACAATTTCCTGTCAACAGAACAGTCTACAGACTAAGTGAAGATTTTTACAAGCCTTATATCCAAAGAAGGGCTAATATCCAAAATATATAAAGAACTCAAGAAATTAAACAACACCAAACCAAATAATCCAATTTTAAAATGAAGTACAGAGCTAAACAGATTTTATTAGGCTTAAACCAGCAACTCAAGCAGTAATTTTGAAAACCAAGCACTCTAGCGTAGTTCAATCCAAAATCAATGCTAACTCCGATACATGCTGAGCAAAATGATAGGCAATGCTATAAAGGCCCTCAATTTGTGTAGTTAAAATGTAACTTAATCTCTGGTTTGGGAGGTTATGTAAACGAAATCAAGATAAGTTTGTTTCCAAAAGACCAGAAAATGTTATGTATACAATAAATGTAGTGCAACTGATAACATAGTACCCTGCCCTCACCAACATTTAATATCTTCAGATATTTCAGGGTTTTTTTTTTGTTTATTTTATTTACTAGCTTGTACATTTTTTTATTATTAATTTATTCTTGTTACATCTCAATGGTTATCCCATCGCTTGTATCCTCCCATTCTTCCCTCCCTCCCATTTTCCCCTTATTCCCCTCCCCTATGACTGTTCCTGAGAGGGACTTCCTCCCCCTGTATATGCTCATAGGGTAAGCATATGTGCCACAAAATTTGAAAATCTAAGGGAAGTGGATGATTTTCTTGATCAATTTCACTTGCCAAAGTTGAGTGAAGAACAGATAAACAATCTAAATAATCCCATTTCCCCTACAGAAAGAGAAGCAATCATTGATAGTCTCCCAACCAAAAAAAGCCCAGGGCCAGATGGTTTCAGTGCAGAATTCTACCAGATCTTCAAGGGCAAGCTAATACCAATACTCTTCAAGCTACTCCAAAAGGTAGAAATGGATGGAACATTACCAAATTCATTCTATGAGGCCATACTCACATTGATAGATATTTCAATTTTAACCAACCTAATGGATATATTATACAAACCAATGAAATGTTCTGTCTTGAATTTCTTTTTAATGAAAAGTCAATCAACTTCATATAAAGGTTTCCTCATTGCTCAGTGTTTTCTCATTTGTATAGTGTGTTGTTGGTATTTTTCCTAATGATTTATGTTAGTGCATTGCATACTGTGGAAATATATTTTATGTTGATTATTAAAAAAAGGGCTTGTTATCCCTATAATAGTCATGAGATTATTACAGCAGTGTGTTTGCCATGTTTCTCATTTTGTGTGGTTGCTGTATTAAATATGGCTGATTATCAACTTATCTGAGAATGTCTAATCTACATATTTCTTAAATGACTGATAAAAATTAATTTTATTAATGTGGGAATATAGTCACTAGAAAAAGCTTGTGTGCAAACATATCTGTGTATGTGCGGTATATTCATAAATGTGTACGGGTATGTTATCAATGCCTTTCTTGATATCAGAGCCAGGAACTTGATATTCCATCTAAAGTGGCTGGCTAACAAGGTCTGGGACATATCTATCTCTTTTAGTCCAGACTGCCTTAGTTATAGGTCTCTGAATCTTCACATAGGTGCTGGTGATCTGAGCTCAGACCCTCATGATCACACAGCATAGACAGTCCCACTAAGCCATTACTTCATCCCAATACACATATTTTTAAATACTAAGAAACACCTACCTCAACAGACTCAATTCTTCTAATATTGAGATTTATATAACTGTGTGCATCGGTGATCGCCAAGACTACCTTATCCATAACACATGTTCAACTTAATAGCGTCTTCCCTATAACAGCCCCGTGCTGGTTTCTTCATAGAATTTAAGCCTTCTCAGTGCAGCTCTTCTGTTTTCACAGACCTGGAACTTACACTGAGAACACTGATGAACAGCATGTTCATCACATCACCTAATAAATTGAAAGTTTTCATTGAAACTCTATATCCTATTAAATAAAACATCACATTTCTACCCAGATAACTACAATTTATAGGTTTAATTGCAGTCCTGATGCAAATTTAGGTACATAGACCTGCAGTGCTAATAGCATACCTTGCTATTTTTAGAGCTCTAGTGATGTATAGGCATTGGATATTGCAGACCTAAAAATACACCTACTGTTCGAATTCTACTTTTTTCTTATGAAAGACAGTGGCCTAAAAGACATTAACTTGACAACTTTTAAAATATTTTTTTTTCTGAGTAATTTGAATTAACTCCGTAAGTTTGTATAAATGCGCAACTTCAAGATACTGAGGTTTGCATAAGCATCACCTAAGATTTTGTATTCATACTGACATCGAGACTCATACATTTTGCAAAGTACGTGTATAGTTTATTGGATTAACTATTAGACAATGGTGCATTTATCTATATGTCCAAGTTGATTTTCATATCTAACCACTCTCAATCAATTATTGAGATATGACAATACAACAAGCATGTTTCTGAGTAAGGTTCTATATCAAGTTTATCAATGTAATTTTGAAGAAGAGGAACTCTTCCACATCTATTTAATAGTAAGTGTTATGTGCTGAAAAAAAGATGAAGCAAAATAGAATCATTATTTTCTAATCATTATAATTTTATTTTAAGTAATAAAGGCAGATACACTGAATTTATGATGTTTTCTCTTATCTATATTGCATAGATTTTATTTAATTTTAGATTGTGGAGTGAACAGTAAATAAAAAGCAAAACTAACACAACAGCACCTAACACTTGTAGGACTATCTCTGTAACTGATTAGCACCAGATTACATTACTGTTAAGACTGAAACTTTTTTTTTTTTTTTTACCCTAAATAATTAGGCTGAATATTTTGCTTCTTTTCATAAGGCTAATTGAGAGACCTTAAACCCTAAGCGTCTATGTGCCGCAGTTGTAGCCATTAAGATACAAAACTGTTGTCATCAGAGTCATATTGAACGTCAGTAGAAGGCAAGTGGCAGGGCATGTGTTTGTATTATTTAAACACCCAGGTTTCAGATACAAAGAAAGCTCATGCTTAGCTTTGGGGTGCACTTTTATCTTTAGAATGCTTTGTGCTCAGATATAATGACGTGGGTTTTTTTTTTTTTTTTTCTGTTATAGAACAAGCAGGTGTCTCTAACTGCTATGCCTAAGAGATCAACAACTTGATGACCAGAGTACTATCAACTGTGTTCTCTGTCCAGGTGTGAGGAGCAGGACCCTGGCTGTACAGGACTGCAGCCCTGCATTTGAAGATGAAGTCTAGGACCGTGCTCTTTCCTTGATGCAAAAGGATGTGAAAAGAGTGCACACATGACCCGAGAACCTTCCAAAGAGTTCACAGGGGTTTGTTCTTTGGTTAGTGCTTGGGGCAACCACTTACTTGCAAGGCCTTTGTGGCTTTCAACTTTGTCTGTTTGCAACAGTAAAAGCTTGACCCCTTTCCTACCGTGAGTTAACTCCTCTTTACTGCAAAGCACTCAGGACTAGAGATATTCCTGCACCTCTTCTCCAAAGCTCTGGCAAGGAAATTGTGAATTCCACCATAATTTCTTTTCTGGGAATTTCTTCAATATCCAGCAGGAGGTTTTCAGAAATCCTCTTACACAAATAACCTAAATTTGCCATGTTAAACACTTGGTTCATTTTGAGAGAGTTCCTTAGAGGCAAGTCAGAAAAGTAAATCATATTCAAAAGGTTTTGGTTGTTAAACGTGTAGAATAGGGGCCTGTGTCTGTTTAGATTTGAATGGACCTCAGGCACAAATCAGAGGTCCCTCTTGGTATAAAAGACTGTTAAATTTGTGTTTTAAGATCTCTTGCTGCCTACAGGACTTCTTTTGCGAGTGCCCTAGGGTGATCTAGTTTAGCACGGGAAGCCTCAGTCTCAGAAGACTGTGACAAGTATGTAAAGGAAGGCGCGTCACTTCAGGAGCCCGCTTAAATCAGTTTATACTTGTGCTCAAAGAGTGCTGTGCATCCACTGCCCTGTGCAGGAGCAGGAAGCAGCTTTCTTTCAAAAATGCCTGCGTGTTAGATTCTTTTATGAAATGTTACTTAACATATAACTCTGCTTAGCAAGTACAATAAATCTGAGCTGTGCCTACATTAGAGGAGTTATTCGGGATGTGCAAACTGAGAAAGTGGTGGGTCTCTGGATGAAGTTCAGCAACACCCCAGTGCCCTTTCCCGAGTGAGGCAATCGGGCCAATCTCAGTCCTGGAATTAAAAGTAGATATATTCTTGCTTTTCTTCAATTTCTGTTTTTCCTTAATGTGTATGGATATGTAGCCTCTATTAATATCAGCAATCTGATTAGAATTGAAAATTTGATGCTGCTTTTTGCTAATGAAAATTTTCGTTTTTAATGTCTGATTAGAGAATGATTTCAGAAATTAAGGTTAACCATACTTTAAATAAAAACTATCTAACAGCCTTATTTCGTTATAGCTTTGATAATGAAAGGTGCATCTCAATGCCTTTTCCTGTCGAGACTGTGCAATATATGGAACTTTTGAGATCCCGTAAATCCTTAATTTGACAACTAATGAACTTGAAGAAATCTTTCAGCTTTCTGATTCTTGACACATAGAAGCTCAATAAGTTTCCAAGAAGAGACTCGATACCCTATGAGCATATACAGGGGGAAGAGGTCCCCATCAGTGACAGTCATAGGGGAAGGGAGTAAGTGGAAAATGAGAGGGAGGGGGGAATGGGAGGATACAAGAGATGGGATAACCACTGAGATGTAATATGAATAAATCAATAAAATATATTTTTAAAAATGTTTCTTGTTTGAGTCTTAAAGACTAGCTGTTTGACAGGGACGTGAAATGTTGTAACAAATCGTTAAGTAGACAAATGTACAGGTGTCCCTGTTAAATGCAGTGAAGTCATTTGAATGACTATCGTTCTTTAAAAATTATATAATTCTAAAACAAGACAAGGATTTGTATCAGACACAGAAGAAAGGAAGTGGCAGTACCGCAGGTGAGTTAGACAAGGAGCAGGGCAAGAAGCAGGGTGAACAGACTGATTAAACACATTCACTTGACTAAGTAGGAAGCCCAGAGAAGTGAGGGTGAGCACACAGGCAGCATCTGTGTAGACACATCAGTGTCCGTGACCTATTCCTCCTTCATACTTAAAATGTGAGATTTCTGGTAAATTGTATTAGCTGGCACCTTCAAAAATGTGACCCCAGACCAGCAATAGCATCGCCAGAGAACTTGGTTAAAAGTAAGAGTTGAAGTGATAGACTAGACCTACTGAATCAAAATCTTTGCCCAGGCATTCTGTATTTTAAGAAGCATTCCATGTGACTGTAATTCAGTCTCAGGTTAATACTCTTAAACTACCTGAATAGATTTCTTAATCTATATAATAGAAGCAGAAACACACCTCTTAGTACAGTGAGAGTTAATAGAAAGAATGCATATGCATAGCCTGGATATGTTAATCACTCAGCCATGGGAATGATAGCATAATCCTTCTAGATTTTATCTTGGATGCCATCCAGTTCTTTATGTAGCCTTTATTCTCCATATAGACATCACCTCAACTCATTTCTGACAACTAAATAGCCTTGGATTCCAGTTTCATACTGTTCTATGTTGTCTTCCCTATGTCTTTACTATACCATGGTTAATTCGTGTGGCTAGAAGACAGATTGTTCACTTTGAATCTGTTAGCACATTAGCACAAGCTTTGCCTTCCCAGCCAATAATATGAATTGATCCCATGAGGCTAATGTGAGCATTTAAATAGAAATCTATTAACACAATACCCAGCCCTCAAAAACAGGCAATTATTATTACAATAATGAATTTTCAAAAATTGTTTTAATAGTAGATATCCAATAAACATTTGCTGAATTTCTCTGGACATGAGAGATTTTGTATTTTTTTGTAAATAATTAAATGTGTTCATTGGCAGTTTTATACATGTTTCTAATACATTCTACTTTCTTCCTTCTACTGTCTCTCTTTTCTCTCTTCCCATGTTATTACTCCTTCTTCCACAGAAGTATATTTGCCAGATTCATAACTGTTTATTTTCTGTTGTGATCCTCTGAATTTAGCCAAGATGTTCTGTGGCCATGATTTATAATGTTTATGCATTGGCATCTAATCAGCTCACTTGTGGTAAACAATGGAAGGCAGAGCCCCAGAATCCATCAATACTCATCTGTTCATCAGGTATGGGTAGATCCATGTGAGTCCCTCCCCAATCTGTGATCAGCTATTGACAGCTCCAGTCTTGTACAGGCCCAGGGAAGGACCCCCTTGCTGCTATAAAATCATGTTTACAAAGGTCATGTTATAGACTGACAATTATATTTTGAATTATTATGTTCTCTGAACCTTCCCAGGGGAATGTATAAATGTCCTGTTTGGGTTGTGCACTCAACTGTCTCTTACCCTTACATTTTCAGTAGCTGAACTCTTTATATACCCCCAAAAGAAACTTTTCTATTTAGAGACCCATGTAACATTTTTCTGTAGATAAAAATGCAAATTTTCACAATGCAGCCATGCAGTTTACCTAAAGAACAGTAGTAATTTCTATTCCATGGTGATATCCCAAGCCATGTTTTATTTTGTTTCTGACTAGGTTTCCATCACCAGGGAAGTACTTATCCCTTTGGCATGTCCTATAGTATGATCTGAGAGAGGATGGTTGTCTCTGAACAGCATGCAATGCTTTTGCACATCTTGCTAGCTAGGCTGCTGTTGTAATTCATAGAGTTCATAGCAAAGAAAGACTGTGCCTGTATTTTCTTATCCCAGTAACTTCCAGCACTATGAAAGTTAGCCGGCAAGGAAAAGGGATCCAGGTCAATGCCAGCTTGATTTTTCTACATCTTGCAACTAAGTTCAGTGGTGTTTTTTGAGTTGGTTCTTATAATCTAGTTCTGGTGGGCAATCAAGAAGAGTGACCTGTATAGTTTTCAAGATCCCTGACCAACAACTTACACTGAGGTAAACTCATATATAGATCTGGAATTTTTTACTAAACAGTGGCTTCTAGGAGTTGCACTATCCTCCCAAGATATCTTCACTCTAATTTTTAAAAAATATCTTATTAATCTGTTATGTAAATATACACATGAATTTTGTGCACATTTACACGAGTGCCAAAACATGTACATGGATATCAGAGGACAGCTTGCAAGAAGAAGATTCTTGATCAATCCCAGTTTGATCAAACTCAGGTTGTCAGCCTTGCTCATGAATGCCTTTACCCACTGAGCACTCTTATGGGTCACGTTTATGAGTTGTAGATTTTTAATGGGCTTAAAAAGACTTGATACCCTATAAGCATATACAGGGGGAGGAGGTCTCCCTCAGTCACAGTCATAGGGGAAGGGAGTAAGGGGAGAAAGGGAGGGAGGAAGGAATGGGAGGATACAAGGGATGGGATAACAATTGAGATGTAATATGAATAAGTTAATAAAATATATTTTAAAAAGTAGTAGATTTTCATACGACATTTTATAGGTCCTTCACTTTGGTTAACTCTCCTCCTCCAAACGCCAAGCCTACTACTGTTACTACTTAAACCTTTTGAGGGGTGCTAGCAGAGTATAAGGCAATGAAAGTAGACAGTGGATTCTTGAAGCTCTCCACTACGTGAGCTATAAGACATGAAAAATATGCGTCAATTACCAAACCATCTATGAACTGCATCTCTTTATATAGTTAAATTGAACATGTTATACTGACCACTGTCCTCTAAATTCCTAGTAGTTATTAGCTTTTCTTTCTACTCAGACCACGGTTATTGAGCTGATAGTAATGGAGCTAGTATTGCTGAGTTCCAAGAGTATAAACACATGTACACTAGCAGCTGCTGTTGATAAGTTTGGTCTGTGTGGGGCTTTGAGAAAAAAACCTTAGATTCTTCCCATGAATTCACTGGACAGGAGAGAATGTGACTAGAAGACAGGTCTACCTAGACGTCAGGAAGTGTGTGGCTTGTTTACTCAGTTCACACTTTGACCCCTCTGCATTCTTCAAAACATTTCACAGGTTTCTTTAAACAGAAACTGATACAGGATAGCTATAATTCAGAAGGCAGTGTGGCACAGTCCAAGGATTCTTTTAATTGACCGTACTGAATAAATGGATATCTTCTCTGTGCTCTCCCATATAACTTTGTGAGTCTGGTTTTGAATCTCGCTGTTAGCTTGTCACATTATAGTTTTAATCAATGCCATTGGTCATTACTACAAACATAGGGACTCAACACAATTTTATTACCTACCACTGTTTATGCCAGAAGCTACCACAGGTTTCAGTTTATTTGTCACCGTGGCTCATGTCTATCTGGAAGCTCTGTCTACAAGTGTCTTTACTTTTTGCTCAAAACATGCTTTTGTGTGTGTGGGGGGCTAAAGGCACTGTCTCTTTATTGGTGTCTGTTGAGACTCTCAGTTTTTAATGGACACCTGCATTCTTATAGTTCAATCTCCTTCACCCATCCAAAAAGCCAATGAGAGCATGTTGACATCTTCTCAAGCTGCACCTGGCTGTCTGACCTCTCAGTTCGCTCATGCGCTTATAAGACCTCTGCAGGTACATAGGAACTGCATGGCAATGTTGGACAGACTTAAATTTAAAGATATATTTTTATCTATTTTTGTGTCTATACATATATAGGTGGTGCACACAAAAGAGGGTAAGATCTCCTAAATCTAGTGTTACTGCCCATTGTGAGCTACCTGGTTGAGTGTTCAGAACCTAACTCAGATCCACAGCGAGAACAATTCCTCCTAAACTCAGAACCATCTCTCCAGCCTCAGTCTTAAGATTTTTAAAGTTGAAATATCAGCAAACGATGTCATCTTGAAAGCACATTAGCATTTAATGTTACGTAACTATGGCTATAAAACAAGCAGTAAAAAAAAATCATGGGAGACCAAATCCTGCCCAGCAATAATCTAAGAAGATATTTTTCTGAAGATTTTACCACTAGAGCTAACACTATCTCTTTTACAGTTTAATTCTACCATAAGAAGTTTATACATTTCTGTAATTTTATTTAGAATCAGATGAAGTATTAATTTAAGAGCAGTGGAAAAGAATAGAAGAGAAAGGAAAGAACAGGAAGGGAAGGAAAGGGAAGGGGAAATGATGCAGAGAGGAGAGGGTAGTTATGGAATAGTTAAGAGGAGGAAAAGGATTCCTTGGGTAAACTCGTGCATCAATTATTATTTGTTATGGGGGGTATAAAACAAGATTCAGTCAAGAATTAAAGATTGGGTTCATAAGAATTCTGAGCAGTTGTATCACAATAGACAAATCTGTGATCACCAGAAAACGTTGCCTCCTTGCAGTATCTACCATGCTTCTCTGCGAATCACTGGTTATACAGCAGACAGAAGATGTAATTATCACTGCAACAGAACAACATGCCACACAGTCTGAGCCCCATCTCCAAGGAAGTTTTGCTCTGTTTTATTTCCATACTTGTTTCGAGACCAGATCTCACACTATGCCAAGCTGATCTGAACCTCACCATGTATCATGGAAGATCATAGCAATGTACATCGTGGTGGCCAAGAAGCAGAGCAAAAGGCACAAAAGAAGGGGCAAATCTTGTCCCTGGAAAACATGACCCTGTGACATACTTCCATCATAGCCACCTGGAATAGCACAACAAACTAAGGACAAGTGTCTAATGCATAGGCCTATTGAGGACATTTCAAATGCAAGTCCTACTACCATTATTTCTTCCCCCTAGTGCACTCTTTGTTCTGTGACCTAATCCCTGAAAGTGTGGTCAGTTATGGTCTGTCTCCTGGCTTGCACAACCACTTTGAGAGCATATTTTAACCCTTTATTATATCTAGTTTTTAGGGTGTTTCAGAAATTTTTATACTTCCAGCAATGTAGTTTGAAGGAATCAAACATGAATGGTAAAATATAAACGTACCAAACCACTATTTCATGCACACACTTCAGTTTGCCCATTGTATGGCCTTTGAAAAAAGGTACAATAACCCACAATATTCTATACATAGGTCTATAATAAACATTTATATTTAAAATCAACTTTCAATCCTTAATTACCCAATAGTCTTGCCTTTTTCAACTTTAATAAAAGAATAAATATTTCAAATAATCTCATATTTCTTCTCTGGGCTCCAGAGAATTATTGCTTCATTCAATGTATCATAATAAGAAACTTCTTTCATCTTTTTGTGCACTTGCTTTTCATGTCATTGCCCAATAAACTTTGAATAAAGGTTCATATCTTTATTTCAATCTTGTCTGTTTTGACCTCAGTCAACTATTTCAGTCACAGAAACTCAGATGCTAGCCTATTAGTCTTCATAATTGTTATAATTAAAAAATGTATATCATCTTCCAGCAGAGTCAGCAGCAGCAAAGGCTCCCTGCTTCAGGCTGGACTGTGCTGGTGCCTGACACCATGTTGATGTCTTGGCCATGTTACCACCAAAAGTGATGTTGATGTCTGTGGTCTGTGCTGCAGCCAAAGGATGTGTAGATGTGTAGATGTCCATGATCCAGTCAGCCACCGGACACCATGCTCCTTGGTGTGTGCTGCTCCCAGAGCCTGTGTGGAAGTCTGTGGTCCACGTTGTCCCCAGAAGCCATGTGGAAGGCCATGATCTGTAAAGTGAAAGAAAACTTCTTCTGCAGTGGTTTCAATGGATACACACTTATAGTTCAGAGTGAGAGACATAGAAGAATTCTGTGACAAAACACACACACACACACACACACACACACACACACACACACACACACACACATACAAAGAGAGAGAGTCTAAACAAGAAGCCATTGAAGAGGATTTTTAGAAATTGTGATAGGGATGCTGAAGTGTAGCTCTTCACAGATGGCTTGGGGATGGCAAAGCATTGAGTCATCTTTTTAAGGTTCAGACCACTGGAAATGTGACCATGCTCCAGAAAAATACAGATAATATCATTGCTGTATTTCTTCTTCTGTTTTCTGGAGGAGGTCACAATGGTGAAGATGGGTCTGGATGGACTGGGAAGTGAGTGTAATCAGGGTATACTATGTGAGATTCCCAAATAATCAACAAACATACTATGTTGGGAAAAGTGTACCAGATGAAGAAATTCTGAAAATTTTTTCATGAAGTATAAAAGTAAAAAGGCTATATTTTCAGCACCAAGATATAATTATTGATGGATGTCTATTAATTTGTGCTTATGTCTAAAAAAAAAAACCCCTAATATTAAAGACATAGGTTTTCACGATGCTTCTCTATTCAAAATATACGGTGACCATTTTCAATAGTATCAAATACTCTTCTGTGACATTAATGGATAAGGGTACTTTATTTGGGTGTTTATTTATTGTTTGTTTTTTTGTGTTTTTAAGGATTTACTGAAATATTTTCAGCATGGACTACTCCATGAAATTATCACAAGCCAGCATGACACTATTAAGACACGATGATATTAATGCTCTGATAAAGAAGTTTTCCCCAAAGCATTTAAGTACTTGATCATACACTCAACATGTTGCTGAAACAATACATTTTTCTTTGTTTGGCACACGCCTGTAATCCCACCACTTGGGAGGCAGAAGCAGGTAGATTTCTATGAAGTCTAGACCAGCCTGGTCTACAAATCAAGTCCAAGACAGTTAAGTCTGTAGAGAGAAACCCTGTCTCAAAAAAAACAAAATAAAAATAAAAAATTTGAAGTGTGTTTCATTGAACTCCCACTTCTAATGTCTCTTTAAATCTAGTATAATAACTTTATTATTATTTGCATTAAATGATTGTATATGATTGAATAACACAGTATTTATCAAGTCAGCTCCATTTTTCAAGACCTGCCTAATTTGATAACTTCTTCCTTTGATAGCTGATCTTTGAATCTTCCAAATAGAATTGCAGTCATATTTAGAAATTAATCCATGATTCCAAATTTTCTCTTCTCTAGAGACTGGGCAGAAAATATGTTTATATCAACAATATTGGCATCTGCTTTTGTGCCTCAAAGTAGCGTTCTTTCATAGATTCAACAAATAGGTCTGAAGCCAGGATTTCCAATGATTGCTTTGAGATGGGTGGTAGTAGTAGTCATGTGAGGAAGGTGCTTCTAGCTTGTTTGAGTGTTTCTTCTGAAGAGAGCTGAGGCATTGGCACAGTGGCTTTTGACTTCTTTGTTCCATAGATAGAAACTTGGGTAAGTAGAAATCCTACTGCTCATCCTTTGATCGTTTTTGAAATTAAAAAGAGACACGTCTCTCTTTTACTTTTCCCTGTGACAGCTTCATTAATGAGCCAATTGCAGATAGCCAAATAAAATGTGACTTTATTTAAGATTTATTTTAAAAAATTATTTATATGCATATGGTTGCTTTTATATATGCATGTATGTGAGTTTACCTTAGTCGTTGATCTACTGCTGGAAAGAGACACGATGAACAAGGCAACTTTTATAAGAGAAAACATTTCATGGGTAGCTTGCTTCCAAGTTCCAAAGTTTAGTTAATTATCATCATGGTTGGGGGTATGATAGCATCTAGGCAGGTACTCCAGCAGTAGCTGAGAACTGCATCACATTATGAAGAGAGAGAGAGAGAGACTGAGTCTGCCATGGGCTTTGAAACCTCAAAGGCAGTGACATACTTCCTCCAACAAGGCCAATCTCCTAATCCTTCTAATTCTTTCAAATGATTCCACTCCCTGGTGACTAACCATTTGACATATGAGCCAATGGGGCCATTCTTATTCAAACTGCCACATCTATCATGTGCCTATGCGCACCATGTGCATGCAGGCACCTGTGTAGGCCTGAAAAGGGTTTCAGAGTTCCTGGAACTGGAACTATGTGAGATTGCTAGCCACCCAATGTGGGTGCTGAAAAGGAACCTGGGTCCTCTGTATCATTAGTAGTGTTTAGCTGCTTAAGAATCTCCTCAGATTTGTTAAATGTGATTGCTTAAAAGATTTTTGCTGCTGCTTTTGTATCTAAGGTATTTCATATTATTAACTGCTGGTATGGCCCACAACCTATAAATTATCTATGACATTCTGAAGAAAAATGATCATTGCGTTGTAGTTACAGTTCTGCCATATCTGAAAGAAAGTTTCTAAATTCATATTTGCTCATTTTACTGTTATATGATTCATTTCTTCAATTATGTACCTTATTTTAATATTGTTTTATTTGTATTGACATAATAAGTGTCTATATTAATGTTGAAATGTTAGTTTATTTAATTGAAATTTCTGTATCATTAGCCTTTGCAGTCAACCACGCAAAATCTTATTCCATAGTAGTTAGCAAATAATAACCATACTAGTTGTTTTGGTATTTATTCATTAGTATAATGAAATACCTGACAAAAGGAAGGGAGGAAGCATTTTGGCTCACAGTGTCAAATACAATTTATCATGCTTGGCAGCCTGGTATGGCATGGCAACCAAAGTTTAGAGTGAGAGTACCTCTTCACATTGCTTGAAAGTGACAAATGCTGGTTTCAATTCTTTTCTCTCTTTTGATTGTTTGTTTGTTCTTTTTTCCTTATTTCAGATCTCTAGCCCATAGGGTGTTTTATTGCCAACTACTATAAATGTGGATCTTTACAGTTAGAGCTTTCTAAACATACACACACACAGACAGACACATACAGACACACACACACACACACACACACACACACACACACACACACACACGGGCATGTCTCCTAAGGTTTCTAAATCTTGTCAAATAGGCAATGAAAGTCAATTATCACACAGGATGGATTATGTAAAGCTCCCAGAAAGGAAAAATAGAGGATGCAGTCTTAGTTCTCAGATTCTAATTTTGGATGAAACTTCTCATAAAAATTTTATTTGACAGAGATATACACAACATTTAAAATGGATTATGTATGCTCTTTTAATTTTACTCCCATGTAGTAACAGAATTTGCTGCTACACATAGAGTTAAAAAATGGACATTAGGGGGAAAAGAGAGGTTTTACTGCAGTAGTAACTGTTCTAGTAGTTGCATATACAGTGCAATGACTCAAATGTATGGAGGAGCTTAGAGTGGTAGTATATTTTGTAGTGTTAAACCAGACTTATATTTAGTGACTCATATTTATGTCAAGCCATTTGTTTCTTTGTATCTGCATACATTTTTACCCCAGAATTCACTGTTTGCTTGGTTTTTCTACATCTATCCTCTTCACTGTGTGTGTCCATGATGCAAGACAGTTTGACTTCTCATCCTGATGGCCACGTTGCTTTGTATTTTATGGTTGTATTCATGGTGCATGGATAGTAAAGCTCCCATTTACACCACTTGACTAGAGATGGCTGACTAGAGAAATTAGTCATAACAAGGCCTATAGATCAGATACACTGTGCTTTAATGCCATTAAGAAATTACTCAGACAAGATTATTAAGTGTGATTACCAAACACTCAGGCAGCTAAAATGTTGCCTTTGAGAATACAGGCATTGGATTCTTAGATACAGACTGAGACATCAATAAAGTGTCCTCTCTTCAGAAGCCAAGAAAGCTGAGGAAACTGTCTGAAGGAATTGGATTTAAGTGTGCTCTTTGAAGCTGACAGCAAATGGTGTTCAGTGTGTGCCAAGGTTAAAATGTTCTTACTCAAGGGTAAATTGGAAGAGGTAGCAGTTAGCAACGGCCACTTACAATATTTTGTGAGTATTTCAGATCTTTCCTAGCCTACTGTTATTTGAGAAAAAAATGAAGAAAAAATATTAATGCAAGCATCTCAGAAAATACAACTTTTTCATTTTTAATTTTACTTATGTTTTAAATGACAAAAGTTACATCTTGTTTATTTACTTTCATTTCTGTCTTATTTTATAAGTTGATAATGTACATTTAAAACATTTAAATATATACTTTTTCTTGAATTACATTTAAGAAAACATTTCCTCTTAGAGAATATATACCACAATGTTTAGAAAGGACAAATGGAAAAAAAAAAAAAAAAAAAAAAAAAAACAGGAGAGTCCAAGACCAAAGCTTGTAGGATGCCATATCCACTCTTGTTTGTGTACCTTCTACTGCCATGCCTATGAGCTTAATGTGCTGCTGAAAATATTGAAGTAGGTGCTCAGTTCATCAATAGAAACACTAAAAGGTGTTTATTAACATGAGACTTGGTGCTTGTAATTAGGACGCCAGCCATGCCTCATGCTACTTTGAACTTTCAACTAGCAACACTGAAGGTCTCATAATGAAAATGACACACATCCTTTTCCAAATTGAAGAGTTAACAAAGTAAAAAAGAAACAAAATTTACTCTCTCACAAAAGCACAAATAAACATGTGAAGCTTTTATATTGACAAATCATCAAATTGTTACATGGAACGTCACACAAGTGGATAGATATACCTATTCAAACTTCCATCCATCACAGTGCAAAATTTGATCCCTGATGTAGGTTTTGAACATTTTCAAACCTAATTTTTGGTGGGTTCTTTAATGTTTATACTTCCCTTCCAACTCACCTACCCTAGAGTAAAGAAAAGAGCTTAATGGGAACACGAGAAGTAGACCTTTTTACATTCAGTTCCTTGGAGCGATTCACTTATCATTGTCAAGATTTCAGCAGACCCTTTAAACAGCAAACCAGCAATTCAGCAAAGGTGACTGAAACCACAGTAGCCAGAATCCAGAGCAGCAGCCAGAACCCAGAACCTTTATGCATTCTCTGGAGCAGTTCTCTCTAGGAGCATATTGAAATGAGTGAGGAACAGCCAAACCATAGGAAATGATGCCAAAACCAAAAAGTCAAAAAAGCCAAGGATCTTGTTTTGGGATATACGTGTGTGTGTGTGTGTGTGTGTGTGTGTGTGTGTGTGTGTGTGTGTGTGTGTATGTATGTATATGTATATGTGTGTATACACATACACATATATGTATATATATATATGTGTGTGTGTGTGTGTGTATGTATATATATATATATATATATATATATATATATATATATATATATATATATATATATATATATATATATACATACATACATATTCTCAGAGTCTATATTGGGAGGTTTATCAGTTGGCAAAGACCATGCCCCCACAGAGGCAGTTCCTCTTCTAGTGGACAAACATCACCTGTTCTCTCACAAGTCTGTTTCCAGAGGAAAAACACCACACACCCTCAGATATGTCTGCTTCACATGCCACACTTGGGATCAAAACAAAAACATGTTTACATCGACTACACCCAGGTATTGCCTTATGAAAAATTTACCTTTCTATCTCACCTCAGCTTCCTCACTGATTGCAAATCCTGTAGCTTTCTCTATGAGGCTGAACAAAATACCATCTCAACTCTACATGAAGATTTAATGTTGCTGAATATTTCATAAATGTTTCTCTTCAATCTTTCAATAAACACACATTTAAATGGATATTATTATGGTTATCTATTAGTATATAAGTGGCAACAAGGGATGTTTTAAACTTCCATTTCTAACATGTGAGAGTGCGGTCATTAGAAATGAGAGACAGAGGACCTCAGCATCAAATCCTACATCTTTCCTTTGGCTTTGTGCTATTGTGCCTGGGCAGAGCAGGAAGTCAAATTTTACAACAGTCATTGGAAAAATTTGTAAAAGATAAACCTAAAATCTCCCATACTAGGAAGATTCTTCAAGGTCATCATTGCTAATCAGGTCAATTTTCCTTGTTCTAACTCAAAAAGTATAACTTTTCCTTTTCTTCTGTTCATTTCTCTTTTTACTTTGGATATAGCATTAATGCTATATTGTTATACTCTCAAACCCTAGTGAAATGGTTTTTGATCTTCATGAAAACAATGCTCTATGTTGTTCGAATTACTTACTTTTATATCTATGCCTCTTTATCTTCACTATGTAACATCTTGCTCCTAATCATTTGCAATCATTATTCAAATTTTATTGCACCAAGTAATCTATAGATTTGAACTAGTAATTAGGGTGGTTCAAGTAGTGTAATAGACATGCAAATATTTGCTTAATATAAATGTCACTAATTTGGTGAACTCTTATGGATAATTATTGGGGCAAGGTAGATATTATGGATACAGGAGGCAAGGTTGCTTCTGTGAAGATGTACCCTAAATTGCATAATATAATCCAGTATTAAGATGACACCAAAACAGTTTATCATTCTATATGAATATGGCTTTTCCATTTTGTAGTGTTAAGTTCCAAAATGAAAGAAAATCTGAGTTACCTAATCCAGACTTATCTAGGTAGCTAGAAAATGAGCAATAGACTTTCTCTTTTGGCCTATGAGTTCTGTAATCATAATTTTTGACAATATTTGTAGATTAGGCATGAATTCTCTCATATGAAGCAGACCCCAAATGCAGTCAAGATAGTCTTTTAAATATTAATCTTTATATCCATGGATTTGTGCTGCTACAGACCATGGTCAGAGAGACATCTTACTGCAATAGGTAGTTGTTAATGTAGAAAGCCATTGCTGTTTAAGGTACTTAGAATAAGGTACAGAAAGTGATCTTCAGTACATGGGGCATTTATATCAATGTCCCCTACAAGATTCAAACTAAATGCAGAAGATGGTTCGGTGGAAGGACTGTAATAGCCAGAGGATGTGAATAGTGCTGTGAAATGTCTTACTGAAGTGGCATGTCTGTCATACATGTGAACTCACTGTAGCTGTGCTTACACTAAACAGAGCAAGCTAGTTAGAAATTCTAGTATGGACAGGAGAGGATTCAAACACCCTATTTGTAGCTAATGATCTACTAGCAATTGATAGATCAATTGGATCAAGAGTAGGTTTTCTTTAGGGGTGTTGCCACCATCAGTTTCACCATGGTTCATTCCACGACAACACACTTGTGCATATATGAGAAGCACTAATTAAATTCCTTGGGTAACTAACTAACTGACTAAGTAGAAACAAGCACAGATTTAACTTAAGTACTTTAACATCAAAGTACTATTTTCTATCCTCAGATTGAGGCTGATATCATCTATAAAACCTTGTTAAGATAATAGTGACTATTTTGGTATGTCTATAATTCTGAATGTAAATCAATATCTATCATATCTCCACATTATCAACTCAAACCAACTATCTAGACCTAAAAATATCTTAACCCCTGAACAACTAAGCTTAATTGTAAAAATAAACTATCTGGTCTTCAACCTCATCCTCTGAGAATGAGATTGAGAAGAAATAAAATTCATTACCTGAGTATACAGAGAGTGCAGGTTAGTAGCTTTCCAAGTGAGAAGATAACAGAGACAGTTTGCTAGCTGAATAGTCACCCAAAACTCTCTTTAACATTGGAGCATTATCTTCAGCTTTCTGGCCCAATATATCTGCACCAAGATAGAAAAGATTTTTTTTCAAGGCTATCAAATACAAATAGCCAAAACACTAAGAAGGTAACATTTATATAATTCCTGATTGTGTCATGGCTCTTCTTGCTATAGGCAGTTTATTGTACATATGTGTAATAACATAAATGTATATATAAAAAATAAAAAAAATATTTAATTAAAAAATAAAATAAGGAGTTCCAAGATGGCAGTGCCTATCATGTACTGTATCTGATCTACTGCATGGAGACCAGGGATCGCATTGGGAGCCACAGACTGCAAAATTGGAGAACACTAGGTGAGTGGTGTCCTTCACAGTGCAGACCACAGGCGAGCTTGGCCACAGGCCAAACAACATCCCACAGAGGATATGAATCCACTCTGGAGACTTTGGAACAGAACCCACCTGCGGTTGCAGCCAGCCTCTAGAGCCCAGGAACAGAGTGTCTGATGGTGGAACACCAGAGCTGCTGGCTTAGGAAAGTCTCAGGGAAACAAGTGAATCTGTCCTCTGACATGAACACCCATCCCACCCCAGTCCACGGGGAGCCCTGGAGGCCAAGGCAAAGCCCATGGTGCCCAGAAACAGCATGTATGGTCTGGGTCGGTCCAGCCAGAGCCAGGCAGCCGGCCTTAGTGGACCAAGCCTGCAAAATTGGGCTGAGAGAACCTGGACAGGACAGTCTCCATGACCTGGCCAAGACTCCTACGCTCAGGGGAGAAGCTGGATGGCCCTGAGGGTCTGGAATGGGGTCTGAATTGCAGCCACATCTCATTGGGACTGAGCCACCAAAGATGTGCAATCTAGACCTGTCTGCTATCTAGAATGATACTGGCAGGAACATGTTGTGGGCCACAGCTATCCAGGCCTGGACAATTGGGCAGATAAAGCCACAGTCCCCACATCCTGTCCGGGAGAAGCTGGACTGCCCTGGGTGTCTGGAGTGGAGTCTGAGTTGTGACTGTGGCTTGGTGGGACTGAGCAGCCAAGGGTGCACAATCTAGACTGGTCTGCTCTCTAGACTGATCCAGGCAGGAACCTGTCTGTGGATTAGGGTGGACCAGGCCTGGACAATTGGCATGATAAAGCCACAGTCCCCATGGCCCAGCAGGGTCTCCTACATGCTTGGGAGACACTAGACTGCCCTGAGGGATCAGGACAGAAAATTAAACAGCAGCCCCCAACACAGCTGGTCTGAATCCTCTCAGTAACATGAACAACATCAGACAGAAGCCTATCTCAGCTGAACCAGGCAGGAGCTTAAGGTGTAGAACAAAGTCTCCTGGAGCAGAAACCAGGTCTCCTGGCAGTTCCAGAAAAGAACTCCCTGATCCCCACAGGCAAGGGCATGAGACCTAAAATCACTCACCAACTATCCACTCTCAAGAACTAGGAGGTCACCAGAAGCTACTACCCAACATCACAGATAGGAAGATGACTAAAGGACAGCATAAGAATGCAAACAGCAAAACTCAAAACAACTTGGCATACTGAGATCCCAGCTATCCCAAAGTAAGTAACCCTGAGATATCAAACACAATCAAAATACAAGAAAATGACATCAAATCCCTAGTAATGAAGATGGAGGAAACTAATAAAATCCATAATCAAACGCAGGCAGAAGCAGCCAAAAAGGTGGAAGACATAAAAGAGGCCTATAGAGAGGCACTGGAAAATTTTCAGCAAAATACAAACGACCAGATGAGGGAAATCAATAAAACAGTTCAAGATATGAAGATGAAAATGGAAACAGTGAAAATAGCACAGACAGAAGAAAAACAGGAATGATCGAACTTAGAGAAAAAAGTAAGTAACATAGAAATAAGCTTCTCTAACAGAATCCAAGAAATGAAGAAATGAATCTTGGGACTAGAATATACAATTGTAGAACTCAAAGCAACCATCAAAGACAATGCTAAATCTGAAAAATTCTTGGCACAAAATATCCAAGAAATCAAAGACACCATGAAAAGACGAAATCTGAGAAAAATAGGCAAAAGGAAAGAGAAGAAACCTGACTCCAAGGCCCAGAAAATATTATCAATAAAATCATAAAAAAATCTTCCCAATTTAAAGAAGATGAATATAAACCTATGAGAGGCCTACTGAACACCAAATAGTATAGACCAGAAAATAAAATCTTTCCGACACATAATGATAAAAACACAAAATATACAGAACAAAGACAAAATATTAAAAGCAGCAAGAGAAAAAGGCAAAGTAACATACAATGGTAAACCCATCAGAATTACAGCTGACTTCTCAGTGGAGACAATAAAAGCCAGAAGGGCCGGGACAGAGGTCCTGGGAACCCTATGAGACCACAGATGCCAGTCCAGACTACTATACCCAACAAAACTATCAATAACCATAGACAGAGAAAGCAAAATATTCCATGACAAAAACAAATTAAAACAGTACCTATCGATAAATCCAGCTTTACAGAAGTTACTAGATGGAAAACTCCACCCCAAAGGGACAAGGCACAACCAAAACTACACAGGAAATAGATAACTCTACCTTCACAAAAACATAACCACACAAACTCTCTACTGTGACCAACATCAAAAGTTAAGGGACTTAACCATCACTTGTCATTAATATCTCTCAACATCAATGGTCTTAATTCTCCAATAAAAAGACACAGACTAACTGAATGGATGCATAAACAAGATCCAACATTCTTCTGCATTCAAGAAACACATCTCATCCACAAGGACAGACAGTATCTCAAAGTAAAAGGCTGGAAAAAATATACCAAGCAAATGGTCACAATAAACAAGCTGGTTTAGCCACTTTAATATCTAATAAAATAGACTTTCAACCAAAATTAATCAAAAGGGATGAGGTAGGACACTTCATACTCATCAAAGGCAAAGTCAACCAAGATGACATCACAATTCTAAACATCTATGCTCCAAATACAAGGCACCCGCATTTGTAAAAGAACTATTAAAAAAGTTTAAACCACACATCGATCCTCACACATTAATAGTGGGAGACTTCAACCCCCACTTTTACTAAAGGATAGGTCACTGAAAGAGAAATTAAGTTGAGAAATAACATCATTAACCAACACCATGAATCAAATGGATTTAACAGATATTTACAGAACTTTTCACCCAAACACAAAAGACTATAACTTTTTTTCAGCACTCCATGGAACCTTCTCCAAAATTGATCACATATTAGGTCACAAATCAATCTAGAACAGATACAAGAATATTGAAATAATACCCTGTATCCTATCAGATCACTGTGGTCTAAGGCTGGACTTCAACAAGAGAAATATAAAAAGCCTACACACACATGGAAACTAAACAACTCTCTACTTAATGACACATGGGTCAGGGAAGAAATAAAGAAGGAAATTAAGGACTTCTTGAAATTCAATGAAAATGAAGGAACAACATACCCAAATTTGTGGAACACATTGAAAACACTGCTAAGAGGAAATTTCATAGCACTAATTGTCTTTATAAATAAATGGAAACACCCCACATAAGCAACTTAATGACAATCTGGAAGCCCTAGAAAACAAAGAAGCAGAAACACCCAAGAGGAGACTACTAAGACATCTGGAAATAATCAAACTCAAGGTTGAATTCAATAAATTAGAAACAAAGAGGAAAAGTCAAAGAATCAACAAAACTAGGAGTTGGTTCTTTGAGAAAATTAACAAGATAGACAAACCGTTAGCCAAACTAACTAAAAGGCATAGAAACATTATCCAAATCAACAAAATCAGAAACGAAAATAGACATAACAACAGACACGGAAGAAATACGAAGAATCATAAGATCCTACTTTAAAGGCATATATGCCACAAAATTTGAAAATCTAAGAGAAATGGACAATTTTCTTGATCAATTCCACTTGCCAAAATTGAATCAAGATCAGATAAACAAATTAAATAGTCCTCTTTATCCTATAGAAATAGAAGTTATCGTTGATAGTCTCCCAAACAAACAAACAAATAATGCCCAGGACCAGATGGATTCTGTGCAGAATTACTCCAGACCTTCAAAGGAGACCTAATACTGATATTCTTCAAGCTAATCCAAAGCATATAAACAGATGGAACATTACCAAATTCAATCTAAGAGGCTACAGTCACATTGATACCTAAACCTCACAAAAACCCAACAAAAAAAGAGAATTTCAGACCAATTTCTCTTATGAACATTGACTCAAAAATACTCAATAAAATACTCGCAAAAGGTATACAACATATCAAAGACATCATTCATCATGACCAGGTAGGCTACATTCCAGGCATGCAGGGATGGTTTAATATATGGAAATCCATCAATGCAATCCATCATATAAACAAACTGAAAAAAAAAAAACACATGATAATCTCCTTAGATGCAGAAAAAGCATTTGACAAAATCCAACACCCATTCATGTTTAAAGGCACATACCTAAACATAATAAAGGATATATACAGCAAACCAATAGCCAACATCAAATTAAATGGAGAGGTACTCAAGGAAATTCCTCTAAAATCAGGACCAGACAAGGCTGGCTACTTTCTCCTTATCTCTTCAATATAGATCTTGAAGTTCTAGCCAGATCAATAAGACATCAAAAGGAGATTAAGGGGATCCAAATGGAAAAGGAGGAAGTCAAATTATCCCTATTTGCAGATATGATAGTGTACATAAGTGACCCCCAAAATTCCACCAGAGAACTCCTACAGCTGATAAACATCTTCAGCAAATTGGCTGGATACAAAATTAGCTCAAAAAAGTCAGTCGCCTTCCTATATACAAATGACAAACATACAGAGGAAGAAATTAAGAAAACTACACCCTTCATAATAGCCACAAGCAATATAAAATATCTAGGAGTAACTCTAACCCAGCAAGTGAAGAACTTGTTTGAAAAACCTTTAAGTCTCTGAAGAAAGAGATTGAAAATGACATAAGAAGATGGAGGGATCTCCCTTGGTCATGGACCCGGAGAATAAACATAGTAAAAATGGTCATCTTACCAAAAGCAATTTACAGATTCAATGCAATTCCTATCAAAATACCTACAAAATATTTTAAAGGCATTGAAAGATCAATTTTCAACTTCATATGGGAAAACAAAAAAAAAAAAAACAGAATAGCAAAAACAATTCTATACAATAAAAGATCATCGGAGGAATTTCCATACCTGATCTCAAGCTGTATTATAGAGCAACAGTAATTAAGACAGCAATGAATCCACACATATATGGTCATTTGATTTTTGACAAAGAAGTCAAATCTATTCTATGGAAAATGGATAGCATCTTCAACAAATGGTGCTATTGAACTGGATGCCTACATGTAGAAAAAGGCAATTGGATCCATGCACAAAACTCAAGGTCAAGTGGATTAAAGATCTCAACATAAAACCAGAGACACTAAATCAGTTAGAAGAAAAAGTGGGGAAGAGCCTGGAACACATTGGCACAGGAGACAACTTCCTGAACAAAACACCAACCGCCTAGGCCTTAAGGTCAACAATTAATAAATGAGACCTCATGAGACTGAGAAGCTTCTGTAAGGCAGGAGACACTGTCAAGAGAACAAAGCGACAGCCTACAGACTGGGAAAAGAACTTCACCAACCTTACATCTGGCAAAGGTCTAATATCCAAAATATATAAAGAACTCAAGAAATTAAACACCACCAAACTAAATAACCCAATTGAGAAATGGGGCTCAGAACTAAACAGAATTCTCAACAGAGGAATATCGAATGGCCAAGAAACACTTAAAGAAATAGTCAACATCTTTAGTCATCAGAGAAATACAAATCAAAACAACTCTGAGATTCCATCTTACACACATCAGAATGGCTTAAGATCAAAAATTCAAGTGACACCACATGCTGGGGAGGATGTGGAGAGAAAAGAACACTCCTTCATTGCTGGTGGGAATGCAAACTTATACAGCCACTTTGGAAATCTATCTCAGAAAACTGCAAATAGGGCTTCCTCAAGACCCAAGTATTCTTCTCCTTGGAATATACCCAGAAAATGCTCCACTACAGAACAAGGATGTATGTTCAACCATGTTCATAGCAGCCTTATTCATAATAGCCAGAACATGGAAAGAACCTAAATGTCCCTCAGTTGAAGAATGGATAAAGAAACTATGGTACATTTACACTATGGACTACTACTCAGCTATTAAAAACAAGGAAATCCCAAAATTTGTGGACGAATGGGTGTGGCTAGAAATGATCATACTGAGTGAGTTAACCCAGAAGCAGAAAGACTTACATGGTATATACTCACTTATAATTGGGCACTAGCCCAAAAGGCATGTCCCACAAATGTCTTCACTTACCAGGAGACTGGGATAAATGTGAGGACATCCTACTGAGACTCTAGGTAACAGAAATACAGGAGATAGGGAAATAGAAGGACACAGAGGGTCCTAGAAACCTACAAGAAGAATATTGTGATGGGTGGATCGGGGCCCAGGGAGGTCTTCTCAAATTATTGCACTAACCAAGGACAATACAAGTAGTAAACATCAAACCCCCTATTCTGATCTACCCAATAGACAGGATAATCTCCACAGTTATGTGGAGAGTGGGGACTGACTCTGACATGAACTCTGGTGCTCCATATTTGACCACCTCCCCTTGGTGAGGAGGCCTGATAGCACTCAAAGAAAGAAAAAGGTGGCTACCAAGATGAGATTTGATAGCTGATGACCATATAGTGGGGGAGGAGGTTGCCCTCGGTCTTAGACCTAGGGGAGGGGAATAGGGTGAAAATGGGAGGGAGGGAGGAATGGGAGGATACAAATGATAGGATAACAATTTACTTGTAATCTGAATACATTAGTAAAATTAAAATTAAAAAAATAAATACTCTTTAAAAAAGATAATAGTAACGATTAAAGGTAGACACAGATCACAGTGACTCACCTCTTTTTCTCCCAGTGACATGGGAAAGCTGTTAAACATTATAAATAATGCTTATTGTGAGAATTCCTGTGATGTTTATAATTCCTGTAAATATTCAAAACTCTTGGAGGATGGGATGGTTTCACTCTGTAATTGACTGAGAGTCTTTCCTCATGTCTTTTAGGGGGAAAAAAGGACATTCTAATATATCAGCACCATTCACTTTCAATTTTCTGCAGATGTCTTGAGAGAGCTATATGGAAGTTGAAGCGACTTTCTGCCAAGTAAGTCACAAATGTGGCTTTTAAGGTTCAGCTCCAGCCAAGATTGTTTAAATGACTTTGTACCATAACTTCCTTAAAAACAATTTCTACCAATGTCATAGTGGTACCATACCAGAGGGATTGCTGTGACATGGGACAAAATGGACCATGCCATGACTGGTGTAAAAACAATCCTCTATTTGCAAGAAATTCTTCTCTAAATAACCTTTTGTTGTGTGTTTGTTTGTTTGTTTTGGCTACCTAAGTCAGTTGTTTGGTTCCCTTCCTGAGCTAGACTATAGATGTCCTCCTCTGTTACCTTCCTGGTATTACAATGGGCTTAACTAACTAACTTCCTGAAAACTGCAGGGGTCCTTTCTTTCAATTTAACAATGTTTTACAGCAGCATTGCATCCTAGAGAGGGGGGACAGGTGGCTTGCTGTGATATTTGTCATGTAGTTTCTATTTAATATTCAGAATTATCCTAACAAGGTTTTACAGTTAAGACCAGCCTCAACTGGATCTAACCCTCAGTACTTCGATGTAATAATCCTTGTAGTATTCTTTATGGTAGCAAAGGAACTGAGCAGGTGGCACAAACAAAGAAATGGTGCCAGGGAGCCAGTGTGGCCAAAAGTTAACCTCAGTGTAAACCATGAACACTGAGAAATCAAATGTGTCACTGTAGCTCCATCAGTTCTATTGACCAGGGAATAAATAAAGAAATGTATGACATTTCTACTCAGTTTTTTCTTGAAATTTAAACTGATGTAAAAACCAAAATCCACTTTAGAATGTACCTTACTCATTGATTGTCTTAAACCACAAAAGCTCTAGCTATAGCTCAACCTATACTGCTTACATGGAGTAAATTTTGTACACTTATGAAAATACCCCATGAGGAAATTAAGGAAGCACAGAAGATCATATTGGGGGAAATGCATTCAATATCAGCAATTCTGGGATATTTGTTTGGAGATATGTTTTAAATAAAGTTACACAATTTCAAAATTCAGGATTCAGGTATAACTTAGGCTCTGGAACATGCTGGACTTTGGAGATGTAAAGATGCTTTTTATATTGCATGAAACCTCCAGAGGGTTGGTAGTAATATTTCATAATCAAATACATGAAATTATCTCTGTCAGAATGTATGAATTTTTCACTTTAAATGGGACTAATCAGTTCAGATCAGATTTATCATTAAATGAATTAAGATGAAATGTTTGGTTGTCAGAACATTTTAATTTCAGAATTGCAGATGAGAGATTTCGGATGAATATTAGATAGATTAGAGGAACACACAGAAGCAATGTGAATCTAAAAGCCAAAGCAAAGAATTCAGTAACAATTATAATGTTGTGTTACAGTGATATAACAATGATTTACTGTGTCTAGGAAAGCATCCACAGACTAAATTGGATTCATTGGCTGCCCTTCAATTCTGTGTCAATGTTGAATGCATTTTGCTCTCCTTTTCAACAACAGCAGACTGTTTACATATTTTAATGCACACTTGATTTTCCCCTCTAGTATAAATTTTATATTTTATTGTGACTCCAAGAAAGTTGAACCCCACAGATTTTGTGACCCCCGTGGTCAGCAGCTTGTTAATCTAGTTTAGTAGTATACTGAAAAACCTCTAGTTAAAGTACAATTCACAGTGTTATTAAAATCTGGCAACAAAACTAAGGATAGTTTAAGTTGTAGTCTATACTATAGCGTAAGCCTTGAGAAACCCTGGGATAAATATGGATGACTGAAAGAACTAAGGAAAGCTGGTGAGAAATAGGCAATCAGCCATTCTACATGAGATGATGATAATTTCCACTGGGGTACATAGAGTAGAGTAGCTCCTTTTGAATACACTTGAAATACAAGTGTATTTCATTATGTTAATCATAAATGATAAAGGAAGATAGTGATAGTTAAAAGACTAAGAGCATTCCTTTGCTCTCTGATATATTTTAAAATATTCTAACAGTAAGAGACATTGGTTCTGGCTGTTGAAGGGCTGATAGAGAGTCCATGAGCAGAAAGTTTGAAGTAAATGACTAAACTTAAGGAAAAATTAAGAAATGAAGTACAACATCTGAGGAGAAAGTTTGGACAAAGTGGACATCCAACTAATGAGAGTTTAAAAATACCACTCAGTGGCGCACGCCTTTAATGCCAGCACTCAGGAGGCAGAGGCAGGCAGATCACTGTGAGTTCAAGGCCAGCCTGGTCTACAAAGTGAGTCCAGGATAGCCAGGTCTACACAGAGAAACCTTGTCTCAAAAAAAAAAACAAAAAACAAAAACAAAAACAAAACAAAACAAAAAAATAGTCATTCAGAAAATTGTTTCATTCTTCAAGTAAATGAGGATTGGTTACAGGTTGTGGCACAAAGGGTGGATCACAATCAAGGGTACAGGACTAGGGCTGTAACTCAGCATCAGATTGCTTACTTATGTTAAGCCCCCAGCAAGGCAAAACAAATAGAGCCCAGGAGTCAACAGACCTTGCATCCTTTTTAATAGAAAATATTAGAAAACAATCCCAAATGCAATGATTATTTATATTTTTAGATTTTTTCTGCTGCTTAGATTTTTGTGGACATGACACATAAGCTGGAGTCAGTGGGAAAGAGGGAACCTGAGCTAAGGAAGTACTTCCTTTTGATTGGCCAATAAGAAGCAAGGATTGACCAATGTGGAGTATTTAAAAAAAAAAATTGCTGTGGGAAAGACCAGGCCACTGTTGGCATCATCCACGCAAAGGTGACTCTGGGTTATATAAGGAAGATGGTGGAGCAAGCTGGAGAAGCAAGCAAGTAAGCAATGAGCCTCTGTGATTGTGCTTCATTTCTGTGTCTGGGTACTAATCTTAGCTCCTGCCCTGGCTACTCTTAAGGATTGAGTGCGATGTAGAACTGCAAGTCGGAGAAACCCTTTCCTCAAATTGTTTTAGGTTCTGATTTTCTATGTGCTTTTAAAAAATTAGTTCTCTGAGAATTTCGAGCAATGTATTTTGATCAGTATAGTGCCCATCCCCCAATATTCCCAGACCAACACTGCTCCCCCTACCTACCCAATTTTTGTGTCTTCTTTTTCTATGTCTTTAACACACCAAGTCCAACTTGTGTAGCTGTTCACTGACTCATGCTGTACCTACCAAAGACCACCCTTTAAACAGAACTGACTGTCCTCGCTCAGCAGCTACCAACCACCTGTCGCTGTTCCCTAGGGAGGAAGTTTGTGTGCACCTTCCCATCCCACATTTGGTCTTATGTGTCCTCCCGGAAGCGCTGAGTTCATAAGGTGAGATTGTCCTGATTTGTGCAAACACTGCTTCCTTGGAGTCATCCATTAGCTCTGGCTCTTAAAATCTTCCCAACCCCGGTTCTGAAATAATTCCTGAATCTTGAGAGAAAGGTGTGTGATATAAAGTCATGCCTAGGGCTGAGCATTTTATAATCTCTTCCTCTCTAAATCTTGAGCAGGTGTGGAGCTCTGTGTCAGTTACCATCTACAACCAAAAGAATCGTCTCTGATGAGGGTTAAGGATAACACTTATCTATGGACATAACATTAGCAGTCATTAGGAATTGGTTTAACACTCTAAGCTCAATACATGATTGATGGATTTGTGTTCAAGGGCTCAGGTATGTGGTTGCCTTCATCAGTAGTTTTACTGCCAACTGAGAGTGTCGGCAGTAGCCTGCAGAGTTTGAACTATATGGAATCCCATTAGTCAACCTCTAGTATAGAAGTATCCAGTTCTCTGTACTGAGAACTTTATTAGCTGGTCTATAATGTCATTTCTGGGCATTATTGCCCCTTTATAGGCAACTCCATTTAAATTCCTTTTATATATCTGTATGTGTACTTTTAAGAAGCTTCTACAGTAATGTGTCTCTATATAATTTTTTGGAAACCTTAGTAAAGTGTTAATTATTTTCCCTTATTTTCACCTCAGCTTTGCCCTTCCATAGTCCAGACCATTTAACCCTTCCTGTTCCGTTATTTACTTTTATATTTTCTAAGAGATAATAATAGAATAAAATTAAATAAAAAATAAGGTAAAATGAAAACTAACATATAGAAATTTGACAAAAGAAACATAAGGAATAGAGCCCAAGAGAAGACAAAAAAATCAGAGATCCACTAGTTTTCGCACTCAAGAATCCCATAAAAACACTAAACTGGAAGTAATAACATATATGCAGAGCATGTGGTGCAGTTTTGTCATGGTCTTAATCACAGCTGTAGGAAGTAAAATAGGATACTTTTCTTTTTCTATCTCTCTACCTATGATCTATCTATCTATCTATTTATCACCTATCATCTATCTATTTATCATCTATGTGTTTGTATTTATCATCTATCACCATTTGTATATCACCTATCATCTATCTATCCAACTGTCATAGGTCATGAATATTTGTTTAGTTACATTTATGTATATATTGTACAAGATCATTTTGAAGTTAAAAATTCAGTTCAAAAGTATTTTGTGCAAAATAACCCAGCTATACAATTCTTATACAATGCAATAGCTGTTGCTGCAATGAATATTTAGCTATCTTTCCCTGCAGTAGAAATAACAAGTTGATACATTTATTTTGGCTCACAAAATGAAAAGATCTCTTTTTAGGCTCTTGCTACCCCTCGCTATTCTCCAAATAACGGTCACATGTCCTATTTGTAAACTTCTTTAGGTAAAAGAGCTCCATTTCAAGCTTCTTTGCATCATTAGAATTCCTGTCTGTGTTCTGATGTACCACAAACTGCAGCTTCCTGCTGCTGATCACTCATCCATGTGAAATATCATTCCAATTGTTGGAGATTTTATTTTATGCAAATATTTTCCATGGAAAAGAAGTGTATGCCAAGATTTGTAAATTGTTGGAGTAACCCACATTAACTATGAATATCAGCACAACATAGCATTATGGTATTAGAATAAAATGGTTTGGTTAAATGTTGAACATGGACTTTAATATTTTCATAAACACTAATTATTTCTTTCATATCTATATTGCTGCATTATTATCTAGGATCTAAAAGACAAGCCTGTGCATATAAAGAAAGTTCTAACATTTTTACTTGAAATTTAGAAAAAAAACGTAATTTCATAAAATGAGAAAAAAAGTCCATTCCACAATAGCTCTGATCTATTCTAAAGACAAGGGAGAACAGTAAAACAATAGTCTGTAGACTTCAATTCGTGGCATTGATGACTCATTTTCTCTTGGGTTAGTATCATGTTCTCTTAATCTATTGGTTGTAAATTATTGAGAACACTTACTCTATCTTTCTAGCATGTACCAGAACCTCATGCATTATGGTTCTAAAATGTTTGATATCATCTTTTCTCAAAGAACTATTGAGATGAGGTATGGGATTAGGCATCCTGCCTTGTGCTTTATTATTATCATATTCTAGATTATTGAAGGCAAAATGCTGAATGTATTACAATAGTGTATGTGAGGCTAAAAACATAATCCATACATTCTAGCTACAAACTCTTGGTATTATCTCCTGAGTTTGTTTTATAAGAATCCAAAACAGTAGTATGAATCACGACTCTGTGCCAGCAGATTAAAACTTGTCAGGTGTTCTGTAAAATGAATACTCAGAGGAAGCCAAAACCGAAGCCATATTATTGTCACTTCATAATTATTCTTTTTTTACAAAAAATAATTTAAAGTCAGTTTGAAATAGTTGATATATCAAAAGAAAAAAATATTTGTGTCTGTGAAAATAGCCAATACAGTAACTGAAAATTGATGGAATATGAATACAAATATTAATGAGGAACACATTTTCATCTTCAAGTAATTTGTCTATTTGAGCATATTGTTTGGTTTTTGCTTTTGTTTAGATTTTGTATTTCGCTGTATAATTTCTTATATATTTTAGACTTAATGCCTGGTAAGGTGAGTAATATGCAGATACAGTCTGCTGCTCCCCAGTTTTCTTTTCATGGGTATAGCTCACTTTGTTGTGCAGAACATTTTTCTTTTTATGTGGTCCTTGTTTTTTCATGTTATTAATTCTACTTCTGAGATTGTAACTACCAACAACAAAAAAGAAGACAAATCTTACAACAAATCATCGAGTTTTGGCCTATACTTTCTTCTAAGGATATAGCTTTTTACTTTCAAGTTTTACACTAAAGTCTTTCATCCATTTTCACCCTACTATCATACATATTTTAAGGGAAGAGTCCAAATTCATTCATACATTTGCTTAGCCTGTTTCTCAACACTTGTTAGAAGATATTATATTATTGCTAATTAAATTTTTGATAAAATAGTAAGTTACTGCTTGACCAGAAATGTTTGGATTTAATTTGGGAGACCTCTACATTAATTTACTAATCTTTGAGAATGTTTTTATGCCAGGATAATGCTTTTTTTTTATTACTATAGCTTTTCAATATTAGTTTGAAATCAAGTATTCTGCTGTCTTCACCTTTTGTCCTAAGAATATTCTGGCTACTCTGGATCCTTTTTGTTTTGGTTTTGGTTTTGGTTTTGGTTTTGGTTTTGGTTGATTGGTTTAGTTTGCTTTTTTTTTTTTTTTTTTTTTTTTAAATAAGGTTTATCTATATTATCTTGGCTGTCCTGGACTGGCTTTGTAGACCAGGCTGGCTTTGAACTCACAGAGATCTGCCTGTCTTTCCCTTCCAGAGTTATGGGATTAAAGGTATGTGCCGTTTCCCTGAGTGTGTAGACTTTTCTGTTGTTTCTGTTGTTATTCTGAGTTAAAGCTTTAATACATGAAAAAGAAAAAAAAAAGCTTTAATACATGTTGGTTAGATAAGATGCAAGGGATTATTTCAATCTTTTTGTACCTGTTGAGGTTTGCTTTGTGACCAAGTGTATGATTAATTTTGGAGGAAGTTCCGTAAGATGCTCTGAAGAAAGTGAATCCTTTCTTGTTTGGGTGAAAAGTTCTGTATATATCAGTTAGGTCCATTTGATTCATGACATTATAAGTTTCATTGTTTCTCCACTTAGTTTCCACTGTGATGCTCTATCTATTGGTGACAGTGCAGTGTTGAAGTCTGCCACTGTTAAAGTGTGGAGTTCAATGTGTAACTCAGGGATGTCTCTCTTTTCCTTTATTATTCTTTCTTAGGTATGGAGATAAGGGTTGAAAAGAAAGAAAGGGGATATAGATATTACAGAATCTATACCACAACTTAGGGCCTTGTTATTCATACATAAGGTTATTTTTAATTTATTAGTATAAATTTTTGTATACTAAGGCAAAATAAGTTTAATTTTGATACATTCACAGAGAACTCTAATTCAAGATTATTCTTCACAAAAATTATATATATATACATATATATATACTATAATATCAGGTATTGTAGCCATAAAACTCAATTATAATACAAGGTTTACTTCCAGTACGTTGAAAGTGCTATTGCAGGCTGTTTAGGATAATTAGTAGTTGATCAAATCATGATCGTGTCAATTTTTAATCATAAAAATATATATCCTAGGTTTAACAGATAGATATGATTCTAAACATAGATAAGATAAAATAGTTAGATAAGGTCTTCAAAAGCCTTAGAGATCAACAGAATACGACATTTACAGATGTTTTTATTATTTTAAAGATTCTTTGACAAGACAGGTTAACTCCTGTCAACTCCATGCCTACCTCAAAGAAGATGATGAGCATCAAAGAACTTCCTTATAGAGATGGCTTCAAATGTGGCAAACAAGCCACTGGGCAAAATGCCTTCATTTCTGCCACAAACAGAATTTTTCCTAAAAAAGGGAAAGCTTGGATGTAGGCAGAGTCTACAGCCAAACTCTGCCAAGACAGGGTAAGCAAGTCATCAAGAGTTCCTGCCTCTCAAATATGTCTGTCAGATATATTGAGGCAGAAGGCTAAATATGATGCTCCAATGTTAAAAAGAGTTTTGGGTGACTGCTCAGTTAGCAAACTGTCTCTGTCATCTTCTCATTTGGGAAGCTGCTAACCTGAACTTCTGGTTCACTCAGGTAATTCAGATTTATTTCTTCTCAAGTCTCTGAAGGGGTTAAAGACCAGATAGCTTAGTCTTAAAATGAAACTTAGTTGTTTAGGGGTTAAGATGTTTTTAGGTCTAGATAGATATTTTAAGTTGATAGAGATGAGATGTGATAGATACTGATTTTCATTCAGAATTTTAGACTCACCAAGACAGAAAATATGTTTTCTTCAAGTTTGACAAATACAAATAGCCAAATCACAATGAATGTAACATTTACATAATTCCTGATTGTTTTGTGGTTCTTCCTGCTGTATGTAGTTTATTTTATTTATGTGAAATAATATAAATGTATATGTAAAAAGGAAATATAAGAAAAAATTAATTTCTCCCAATACAAGTAGTTATGTTCTCCTAGAAGTACCATCTGATTCTTACCAATTAAAAGCTATCTAGATCTCCCAAAGGGAGAAAAAAAAAAGCCATGTGCCACCATACCCAGCTTATTTATAATCTTTTATGGTTCTCTTTTGTCTCTTCTTAATGACTTTCTTTTTCCATTCAATGATGATATATTTTCTTAATATTCTAACTTCTGAAATATGGACATCATCTGATAAAAGTCAAATAATTTACTAAATATTTGTCACTCCATTTTTCTACTTCTATAAGTAATTGAAAGTAACTAAAGACTATTCATCAAAATTATTTCAAAGTTATCAATAAAAACTAAAATGTTTTACTCTTATGATGGTAAAAACATTTTAAAATTCTACTTGAATACATATGAATTAACAATTAAGTTAAGTGAAAATTGACATTTAAAACAGACAGATCTACAAATTTCCAATATTGAGAGAATACCCAAAAGGTAAGTTTTAGCCAAAACTCAGAATATCTGCAGAGGAGTCAAGTGGTGAAATCTGAAATGTATTGTATATTTGGTCAATTAAAACAACTCAAGTATGTACATTTTAGGTGTCTGTGATTGTATAGACAATGATAATGTTTTATACTTTCTATGCATTATTAAATGTCTGTGCAAACATGTAAGTGCTATCCATACTTGATCACTGAGGAAAAATATGACATTTAATTTGGGGTATTATTTTCTAATACTACCTGTGACTTCAGTTACTGGTCAAATCATATTGAAATAACAGAGAGTAGTATCATGCTTTTACAATATTTTGAAAACAGATATTTAATTTACATGCAGCAATGAAGATTTCTGATATCAAGCACCAATTTCACCACTCTTTACTAAGGAAACACTTTCCAAACTACAGGCAATCTCTATCACCATAGTACTATATAGGACATGTGAATAACAGCACATACACACACACCACACACACACACAGACAGAGAGAGAGAGAGAGAGAGAGAGAGAGAGAGAGAGAGAGAGAGAGAGAGACAGAGACAGAGACAGAGACAGAGAAACAGAGAGAGACAGACAGACAGAGAGAAAGAGAGAGACAGAGACAGAGACAGAGACAGAGAGAGAGAGAGACAGAGAGAGAGAGAGAGACAGAGAGAGAGAAAGGCTCTTCAAATTCTCTGCTCAAGGAACACTCACTCACTTAAACCTGTGGTGACATGATTGATCTATGAGCCTTCCTTGTGGACTGTTGTTTTAGTCAAAGTAATTTTAAATTCTATTTTGATAAAGCTATAAGAAATAAAATATTTACTCAATATTTTGGCAACATGCTTTCAATTAACTAACTTAGACTCAAGTGAGCAAGTAAATCCTTTGCTGATATTGCTCCTGTGGCTACAGTGGGTAGGTTCTTTTCTTATGATGCTTTTTTCATTATGTCTAAAAACAGTGCATTAGGACATTTGATGGTTTTTGTTAAAAGTTAGCATTTCATATCTGAGAGGGTCAAATTCATTTGAAAGACTTATAAGCAATTGAAGTAAAAATGAAGTCACAGAAAATTCATTTAGAAGTAGAGAGCTGTAGCACCCATCTTTTTACTATTCCTTGAAGCACTTAAGAGCATAAAGCACTGGTCCCTAGGCAGCTGGTCAGTGTGGTAAGTTTGTAAAAATAGCTGTTTATTTTTGCTATAATATGCTCTCTCTGATAATGCATTTCACCTGATGTGCTCAATACCTGGCTTACAAAAGTATATGTTTTTGCCTAGGGTGTTAGCTTCTGTGATATTTGAAAGGGCATTGAATTATGATAACTTATTTTCCATATTTACATACAGTTTTAGTTCCAATTTTAGACCAGGGATACCACATATTCTAAAGTGAAGTAATAATA
Organism: Acomys russatus; assembly: GCF_903995435.1. Classification (NCBI taxonomy): domain Eukaryota; kingdom Metazoa; phylum Chordata; class Mammalia; order Rodentia; family Muridae; genus Acomys; species Acomys russatus. Next base: position 39,545,973 of record NC_067141.1, on the reverse strand, counting down.
AAAGCAAGTCTAGATCATCATGTGTGTTCTCCTCCCCTTGTATTGCTCATGTCTCTGCTCCCATTTGATTATTGTAGATTTTTAAGCACACATCATGTATGACACGTAAGGAAATACAGGGGGCAGCAAGGAGAGTTCAGAGTAAGCTCACATTAGCACCTCACATGAAGTGAGGTGTGGCCAAAGATTAGAGGACAGGCTCCTAATGGAATCTTTAGGGAAGTTGTTTCATTCAGAAGGCGGGAAGTCCAGGTGAGGCAAAGGGAACTGAGATTACTGAGTTTGCTCTAATTTGTCTTCATTCTCCTCTGCAGGTGGAGTAGGCCCCTCATGCATGCATAGTCAAACTGTCTCTAGGACAGTTGTTTGTTGTCTCAAGAACTTGACGATGAACATTTTCATTAACACCACATAATATTAAAATTATCTAGTAATTAGGTACATTGTAGTACCAATTAAATGCTTTCTGGGTTTATTCTAAAATCTGTATTAAGACTATTAAATCTGACTATGTCTCTGACCAAATACTGCATCTTGATTTTGCCAAAATTTTATCTTTATTTATCCTGAATTTCTTACATGTCTAACTTAAAATTTTATTAACAAGGCAGTACTGGACGACCGACTAGAGGGTTTTCATCGCTGTAAAGATTAAATATCCTGCTTACAGCATTCTTAATTTACCTGTAGTTCTCCTTCTAGGAGTGGGGCCTATGAGATTCCCCCACTTCCACATTATTATGTCCACTGGTATTATCCTTGTTTCAGACAACACTGAAATGGTAAACATACAGTGATACAAAATGGACTCAGCAGATTGTACTTATATATTTATTCCAAATATATATATATATATATATATATATATATATATATATATATATATATATATATATATATATCATGTTCCAAAGGAAACATGGTAGAGTCTAGAGAGAGGCAAGAAAAGGATGAAAATGATGCAGTTATATTTTAAATAAAAAATTCAAATTAATTTATTTCTGATGCTACTATAACAAACTGATGAAAAACCATAAATCGAGGAACAGCTTTTAATAATAACCAGTAGGAAATATATATCGATTGCCTAAAAATAAAATGGTTGGCTTATAAACATTTGTGCATTACGTGCTGCTTGAGAGGTATTTGTGGATATAGTTTTGGAGAAACTTATAAATTTCTGAAGTAATGTATTGATAAGTAGCTTTTAAATTTAACTTACGGTGACAAAGTTAAGAGCGTAACTTTTACTGTTTCTTATCAATAAATGTTTAGTTTCAATTGGTAAATTGTCAATAAAACATTTTGTTTTACATGCTAGCTAATATGGTTCGTCTCATGGTTTAAGAGATGTTTAGTGTAGGCTGTTTAGGTCTGTGCAGCAGTTGAATGTGTATTTTTCCATGATCCTCTGTGATTAATTGAATTCACAATGTCCTTTCAGTCACTGTTTTGCTTTCCATTTTCCTTTCTTTGATTCTCCAATAGTGCTGCCACATCTCCATTCTCATTTATTGTTTGATACATGTGCTTTAGCCTCTCGTCCTTTCTGATGTCGTTTCCTTCTGTTATTCTTTCTTATAATTCTTTTGCCTCGATCTATGACTCTTACTAAAACATGGCTTGCACTTACTGCTTTTAAAAGCATTCAGGGCAAGGGAATATGACAAGGGATGTGAAAAGGCGTTTAAGCTCATTAAGTAACCCTGAAGTTCCCCCAGTGGAATATTCCATTATCAAGGTTTGATTAAAAGACTTGTGACATTTTGATTATGAACTTGAGAATGAAAAGTACCAGAAAATATGGAATTACAGAGCCCAGAAGTCAGCTGCCTAATCCAGAACGATTTGAAACTAACATTAACATTATTCAAACCTGCATGCATTGTTAATGACCAATTTACTTTAGTATTTTTATATTTTGGCTAATAATGTAATTTGAAACCCTAAAAGAAGGAGGAAGCTGCTCTTAGCAACTTCTTGTGCTAATGTTCACTGACTTGAGCTGAAGGTCCAGGCATTTAACCTGTCATTTCTGAGGATTAATTTGATATAAAATTTGATCACAATTAAAAGATACTTTTAAATGATTTTAATCACAATCAAAGATATATTTTAAGGAGAAAATGTTTTTAATGTCCCCTTTACCCCTATTTACAGCACAATTTATCAATATAAATTGAAAGTACCAGTTTAAAAAGCATCCAGAAGAGAAGAAACTCTGTCCCAATAGCCAAGAATGTTCAGGAATTATTTTAATATCCCATGAAAGGAAAAACTATCCAATTAGCAATCACATACATTCTATTGTATTTTCAGTGAGGATTACTGTTGTGATAGAGCTCTTTTCTTGAGAGTAAGGGATGCAAGCACAGGAAAACTGAATCATTTTAGTTCTTCAGTAGTTCATCCTCTACAAATTAAAGAGATACAAGATAATAAAATCATATCTAGCTACACAGTAGAGGCACACCTTCTACTGTGTACTTACCAATATTGTTGATGAATAAATTGACATTAATTTAAAATATTTGTTGATAAATTTACATATATCAGTCTCAGTAGGTTAATAGTCTATTGAAATAGAAAAGATATATATGCAAAAAGTTGAAATTTACAGCTGTATTAGGCTGATACGTGTTTTTTCCCCTCCACTGGAGTTCAGCCAGTTTTGCTATTTTATGATGTATGAGCAGCCAGAAAACCAGACTTATGTGCTTGAACTGGTTCAGCATTCAAGTCTCGACCTTTACCAATAGGGCCCTGAATATGACGCCAAATTCTTTTACAATTTATAATATAATTTCTCTGCAAAGTTAAAAAGAATGATATCCAGATCAATATATCATGCATCAAAAATACCATGAGTTAAGAGCCATGTTTGAGATACCTAAGCCACTGAGCACAATGGTCTTGCCACACAGAACACTGCAGAGCACCAGTCGTTCATGCTGTCAATGCCATCAACAAGTATTAAGGTATTATACGAGTGTGGGAAAGGATCAAAACCCAAAGCAGACACTTTAAGGAATATCACACTTGTATATTTAAAAAGAAAAGAAATCAGAATTTGAAACAATAGCAACAAACAATGTAAGTTAGAACATTTTTAAATATTTTACTGTTTATTGAAATGTAGATAAAACTTTTTTAAAAGGTTTGGAGGAAATGTTTTAGTCAGAAGAAGCAGCCACCCTTCTACCTTAAAATAAATTCTTATATTTGGTTTTCACCTTGGACCTACCATTAAAAGGATAATTTAAAAAATTAACTATAGATTTTACAACTGCATAGCTGTTTTAGTTGGTATATTACAATAAATCTGAGTTAAAGAAAGGATATGACATCAATTTTTATTCATAGATACTATTTATAATATTTTAGTTTTACAAAAGCTTTTGGTAAGATGTAAAAGTAAGTTGGTTTCAATATTTTTATATACTTAAAAGAAACATATTAGCCATCTGAAAAATAAGTAACCTACCGTCATTCAATGAAATACCCAAAATCTCCCTGTACCTTGACAGTTTCCAGATTTGTGATTAGTCTTTCAAACCCAAGAAGAAACACATTTAACTTCTCCAAAAATAAAATTTCTTAGGAAATCCTCTGTCTACTTACTTAGTTGGGACTATCGGTCTTTAATATATTCTACAAATACATTTCTGAAAAAAATCATACTAATTCAGTGCCCTTGAAAACCAACTTAGGCTTATTATAAAGTTGACATGCATTTATTTTCATCCTTGAAAAATAGCTAGGTATATGCAAAGGCAAGTGGTGCAGTCTTTTGATAATGATTGCATGAAATCAAATGATTATTTTCTTCTACAAGAAGCAATCATAAAACTATTACACAGAAAACAACAGTAGAAGCAGTTATTTGAATGAAATGAGTAGCATAAACTGCACACAAAATAGGAGTAGGCCATATGCTTCCAAAGATCCTATAGAAGTAGGAAAACACCAAAGAATTTAGTTTTTATTTCTTAGAAGATACCCCATTCTTCAAAATCATTAGACTTGGAGTTACAGATGATTGGTGGCCACCATGTGGGTACTAGGAATCAAACCCAGGTCCTCTGAGAGAGCAACACAGTGCTTTTAACCACAGAGTCACCTTTGATCCCCTTCCCTTTTATTTACTTTTTTAACTTAACTGTGTTTTTGTTGTTGTTGGTTTTGGTTTTGGATTTTGGAGTTTTTTGTTTTTTGTGTTTTCAAGACAAGGTTTCTCTGTGTTTCCCTGGCTGTCTTGGACTCACTTTGTAGACCAGACTGGACTCAGACTCATAGCAATCCGCCTGCCTCTGCCTCCCGAGTACTGGGATTAAAGGAATGCACCACAACCGCCCGGCTAACTTAACTGTTTTTAATTGGCTTACAAAGTAATAGATTTCTATACGGCTTTTCACATAGCCTTCAGTTTGGCTAAACCTCTGTCCCAACTTTTTCACCAATGTTATCCACTTTGTCCTTGCTTGAACATTTTTTTTTAGTTGTAATATTTTTCCTATTTTGTATTGATAGTTCTTAGGTTTTGTTTTTGTTTTATTTTGTTTTTACAAAAAAGAGAATATTTATTGAACCATATTTACAGATAGTAACAAAAAAGTGTTTTTGAATCACATATTAATGTGTCATATCCTTCTTAATTTCTTCTGTGACTGAAATCCTCATGACCTTGCCTTGCTCCCTCCTCTCTTTCACACATACAGCTATGCTTGATATCTCCCTCATCTCTCTAAGTTTCTTTGATTCTTGAAAACCTTTAATACATCCTACCAATGTAGGTGTTACCTTTCAGGTATTTTGAGGCATCCTCTGTTCTGGTACTCGATGCCCATAATTTTTTAATTGTACATTTTGAAAGCTAACATATTACTTTGTTCACATACTCATTGTTTTTTATTAAATCTTTACTAGGTGCCAGATCTTATTTTGGTGAGGAGGCGGCATTACATAAACTAGATACAGACCCTTCCCATGAGAACAGAAGTCCTATATTCTTTATTTACCAGTATAGGTTCTTAGTCTATTACAGAACAACTAAGATGAGGAAATAATCAACCTCTGTTCAGTGGACAACTTAAATAATATTCAGTAAACATATGTAATTCTATAATTTGACCCCATTGTCATTACATTCTTACACCAATTCAGTATAATCATAATTATGCAAAAATAAATCATTCTGTAATAATGTCTACTATATGAGCTATCTTCAAAGTTTATTCTGCTCAGTAATTAGCACCTGCAGCAATGCATAATGGTGTGGTGAATGTGACAGCATGAAGAAGTGGAAAAGCAGTGACCAAAAATTGTTCATAGTGCCTTATACTGCCTTTATAAACTTGAAGCCCCAGATATGTTCGCTGTTGCTAGTCTCTTGTTTTTATTGCATTTCTGAAATTTATCTTGAAACTTGACATGGACACATTCCCCCTTTGCTGCATTGCCCTGCCTCCACTAGCTGTGACTAATACTTCTGTGTAGTTTGGCTCATTCTCAATTGTTGATAATCTTTTCTGAAAATAAACAACTTTTTAAAAAAAGAGGATTTTTTTTTTCAAATTGTGTTTAGTGACCTTTGGCCTTTGTTTTCTTATATCTTTCCTATGTGGTGTTGAAGTGTCTTTGTTTGCCTGAGTGTGGCAGTGCTACTATCAGGGTCCACATTTGTCTCCCAGTTGTAATAGATTCTGGAAAGCGTGAATCCAGTTCCTAAATTACTCATTTATAAATTTATAAAAGACATACCAAAGAAAATTATGCATATGCCTACTTATCTACATACATAAAATACCTACATATGTAGGTAGTATGTTAAAATGCATGCATATGTGGTATGACAAAATACATGCAAATGCAGGTAGTATGTCAAAATGCAGGTGGCCTGTCTTTCTGTAAAAATAGTCCTACAGAGCAATTTACTAACCATGGTCCTTTCTTAAATCTGTTTACTTACTCAGTCTCCATCTGCCTTTCATGATTCTTCTAAAGGTAGAGATGGGCGTCATTCCTGGTATTTTCCACTGCCATCATTTCCGTGCTGTTCAAACGAAATTATCCACCGCTCTGTGATGTGTTATTTGTAAATTCATCTTATTTTACCTCAGCACCTTATTATTTTGAAGCCTAGAATTTTTAATGTGTTCTTAAGATCGTTCAAACTTACTTATAACATCCTAGCACTTCCTTTATGTCATTGCAAGTGAAAGCTGACCTCTTATGGAAAGATTCAGCCTTCTGCTTCCTTTATCACTACCATTACACCTATTCACCTAGTTTTTATTGTCTTCATATAGTTTTATTCTAGATGCCAGATACCAAATTGTCTTGGTGAGAAGGATTATTTTCATCTGAATCACATATTATTGGAAGCATATTTAAAATCATTTTCACTTGGACTTCTAAGCTTAGTTTAGTTTGATTGATGTATTTCTATGTTTTTTTTTTTTTTTTTTAAGTTACACAACTGTTCCTACATATATGAAATGAATCATTTAAAGTTTCTTGTGCCAGTAAAATAAAATTATTTGGTTTCTTAGCTAAATTGTACTTATTATGTCAGCCTTTGTGTGGGGATAAAGATAGAACAGACAGAACAGAGATTGAAGGTATGTCCAAACAACACCTGCCCCAACCCAAGACCCCCCCAATGGGAGAGTACCAACCTATGACACTATTAGTGATGCTCTTTAATGCTTGCAGACAAGAACCTTTCAGAGTTGTACTCTGAGATGCTCCACTCAGCAGTACCTTGAAATAGATGCTGAGTCTCACAGCCAACCATTGGGCTGTGTGTAGGGATCCTTGTGGAAAAGTAGGGGGAAGAATAAAAGGACCTTAAAGTGACAGGAGCTTCACAAGAAGACCAAGAAAGCCAACTAACCAGGGTGCAGGAGGATCTGCTGAGGCTGAAGCACCAACCAAGGAAGGGCCTTGTATGGACAGGACATAGCCCTCCTACAAAAATGCAGCTAATGGGCAGCTCAGGATTCATATGGGTCCCCTAGATAGGGGAGCAGGGGCTTTCTCTGACAATGACTTTATGGTCAGCTTTTCAATTACTTCCCCCTGGAAGGATAGCTATGCCAGGCCATAGAGGAAGAGGATACACTCAGTCCTGATGTGTCTTGATGAGCTGGCATGGATAGGAGGAAGCTGCCCTATTCTTACGAATAGAGAAGAGGGAGGCCTCCCTGTGTCCAGATCCCCTAGCCTTGATCATCTCCTTGTGGTGATCCTGAACACTCTAGATCCTTTCATACCCCCATTCTTCCATACAATTCTCACCTGGAATCAAGCAATGAGTCCCAGCATCTGTTCCGAGCCCCGCTCTGTGGAGTCTTTTAGAGGACATTTATGTTGGGCTAATACCCACTTATAAGTGAGTATATAGCATATGTGTCTTTCTGAGTCTGGGTTACCTCACTCAGGATGATTGTTTCTACTTCCATCAGTTTGCCTGCAAATTTCAAGATTTTCTTGTTTTTAATAGCTGAGTAGTATTCCATTGTGTAAATATACCATTACTTTCTTTATCCATTCTTCAGTTGAGGGACATCTATGTTATTTCCAGAGTTTATCTATTATGAATAAGGCTGCTATGAACATAGTTGAGCAAATGCCCTTGTTGTGTGGTGGTATATCCTTTGGGTATATTCCCAGGAGTGGTATAACTGGGTCTTAGGGCAGAGCTATTCATTTTTCTGAGAAAGCACCAGAATGATTTCCAAATTGGTTGTACAAGTTTGCACTCCCACCAGCAATGGAGGAGTGTTCCCCTTTCTCCACATCCTCTCCAACATTTACTGTCACTTGAATTTTTGATCTTAGCCATTCTGAAAGGTGTAAAATGGAATCTCAGAGTCATTTTGATTTGCATATCCCTGATGACTAATGACATTGAACATTTCTTCAAGTGTTTCTCAGCCATTCAATAGTCTCTGTTTTGCTCTGAACTCCATTTCTTAATTGGGTTATTTGGTTGGGTGGTGTTTAATTTCTTGAGTTCTTTATGTATTTTGGATATTAGCCCTTTGTCATATGTAGGGTTGTTTAAGATCTTTGCCCAGTCTGTAGGCTGTTGTTTTGTTCTGTTGACAGTGCCCTTTGCCTTACAAAAGCTTTTCAGTTTCATGAGAAACCATTTATTAATTGTTGATCTTAGAGCCTGAGCTATTGGTGTTCTGTTCAGGAAGTTGTCTTCTGTGCCAATGATTTCACGACTATTCCACTACCTTTTTTTTTCTAACTCATAGATCTATATTTATCAACTTGAATGGATTAAAGACTTCGACTGACACTATTTTCTTGCTTTCTCCCACTTGCTCACACACAAGTTATGATGTCTTCAGTATTTTCTATGACACCTGGTTATACCAAGCTTCTCGTTCAGATCTGCAGTTCTTCCCTGAATGAGTTGAGAGGAGGAGGATCTCTGTGCCTTTCTAAAGTGTGGCATCTAAATATTTTCCATTATACAGTTGATTATACTTATAACAATCTGTGTGTATCAGATTTCTTCTATTCAAAGTAACTCTAATTTGGTTACTTCAAACTATTGTAAAATCAGTGAGAACAGAAGTACAGTTTATGACATTTTTTGGTCAGGTTACATCAGTACTATTTCTTGGTATCACATGAGCTTTATATTTATTCATTAAATAAAAGTTTGTTTAATAAATGAATGAATAAGTATATAAAAGGTTATAGCAAGAAGAAAGAAGATGGACTTTTTCATATAACAACAGAAGGTATCTCTCATCTTGTTCTTAGTTTTGCTACAATAATAGACACCATTTAGTCCAAAAGAGATAAATCAGTGTTTAAGCCTTTGTAGTCTTCCAGAACCTAGTGAAGACATTGTGAGCATTATTTCTATCATCTCTGCAAGTATATGTGGATATATTGCATTTTTTCCTCATTAGAAAGAAACCAAGTTACATTCAAGATGAGAATACACTCAGTGTGACTCAGACAGAGATGGCAGGATGGGAAAGATGGACTGTGTCCAGTCTACTCATCGTTCGTCCACTAGACTATTTTCGATCTCGTTTAGTGTACTACATTGGCCACAATTTCTTGGTGAATAATTCTAAGTGGGAAATATTTGTTCATATTACTTGCTCACTGGTGCTTTGCAGATGAGTAAACAAGGAGAGAAAATAGCATACCTGTGTGAAATAGCTTGTTAGAGGAAAACTTGCATCTTCAAGATAGTTCTATGTCACTTCTTACTCTCAAATGACGTCATCACTACCATTGGAGGATTTGTTGGTGTGCATATGTACATACACATCCACTCTGTTTGAAATAATTATAAGTGATTACTCATCTTTAATTCTCTTTAGTGTTATGACAGAAAATAGAATGAAACTTGAACTCCTCATATTTTACAGCACAATAATCTTGGGTACAAACACACAATTGCTCAGTAACCTCTAGAATGTATTCATTCTGCAGAACTAAAACCTTGTGCACACTGAACATCAACTCCCCATTTCTTGTCCCCTGGCAACCAGTATTCAGCTTTCTATCTAGAAAATTCCAATAGTTTGGCTTCCACGTGTGACTAAGAACATACAGAACTCATCCTGGGATGGGTTTAATTCACTTATGCTGCAGGGAGGGGTGCTGAATGATACTTCATTGTACGTATATGCCACATAATCTTCAATGAACATTAACACTTTTCTATACATTGGTTATTGTATAGAATACAATCCCAAAGCATGTGGATATTATCTTTTCTCAAAAATCCTATGCTAATTTTTCAGGTTATGTATTTCAAAATGGAATTTTTGGACTTTAGGGTAATACTACTTTTTTTTCCTTGAAGAATCTCATCACAGCATTTTCATAAAATTTGTGCCATTTTGTAACTACAATAGTGAGTGAAACTTCAAATTCCTCACATCCTTAACTATATCCACTTCTTTCTGTTTTAATTTATTGTAGTGCCCTGTAAGGTAGAGTAAGAATTCAGGTTGCTATTAGATTTTTAAAATAAATTTTTGTATTTAGGTATGTATGTATTTATTTATTCACTTTAAATCCTAGTCATAGCCCCATGTCCCCTCATCTCCCAATCCAACACACCTTTCCTCCCTCCCCCCATTCCTCAAAAAAGGGGAACCTTTCTCCCATCCACCCAAGCTCATCAAGTCACATCAGGACTGCACATGTCCTCCTCTCATGTGGACCAGCAATGCAGACACACCAGGGGAACGTAATAGAAAAGCTGACAAGAGGGTCCATGTCAGAGAAAGCCCCTACTCCTCCTACTAGAGGACCCATCTGAATCCTGAACTACCCATCTCCTACATTTTTGTATGAAGCCTATATCAAGTCCATGTAAGGTCCTTGGTTGGTGCTTCAGTCTTTGCAAACCCCTCTGGGCCCTGGTTAGTTGGCTTTGTTGGTCTTCTTGTGAAGGTCCTGCCACCTCCAGGTACATTTCTTTCTCCCCTGCACTCCTCCCCACTCTTCTGCAAGGCTCCCTATGCACTGCCCAATGTTTGTCTGTGAGACTCATTATTGATTTCAAGGTGATGCTGAGTGGATCTTCTCAGAGAACAACTCTGATAGGTTCCTGTCTGCAAGAATAGCAGAGTATCACTAATAGTGTCAAGGACTGGTTCTCTCCCATGGTGTGAATCTTGTGCTGGGCCAGATATTAGTTGGGCATTCCCTCAATCTCTGCTCTATCAGGTCTATCTTTATCTTCTAGGCAGTGAGAATTTTGAGTTGAACTTTTTGTTGCTGGGTTGGTGTTCCGTTCTCTCTACTAGAGAGACTTGTCTAGTTGGAGAGTGTCCTCTTCAGTCTCTATAGCTCCTGCAACTTGGAGTCTCTGCTACAGCACCTCTTATATGCCCCTGGGAACCTACTCTGACTTAGGTCTCCAACTTGTCACCTCCCACTCTCTGCAGTTCTCACCTCCACCCTCACATCTCCCTGTGTTTCCTCTCATGCCTTGTTCTCTCTTTTCAAGCGCTACCTCTGTCTATTGTATTTTCCTTCTGAGTGTGATTTAAGCGTCTTCCCTTGGGTCCTCCTTATACTTATCTTCTTTGGGTCTGTGCACTGTACTATGTTTATCCTGTTCTATACGGCAAACATCCATTTATAAGTGAGTACATCCCATGCGTGTCTTTCTAGGTTTGGGTTACCTCACTCAAGATGATATTTTTTAGTCCACCCATTTGCCTGCAAATTGCATAATTTATTTGTTTTTAATAGCTGAGTAGTATTTCATTGTGTAAATGTACCACAGTTTCTTTATACATTCTTAGGTTGAGGGGCATCTATGTTGTTTTCAGATTCTGGATATTAGAAATAAAGTGACAACTAACATAGTTGAGCAAGTGTTCTTGTTATATGGTGGAGTGTCTTTTGGGTATATACCCAGGAAAAGCATAGTTGGGTCTTGAGGTAGAGCTCTTCCCAATTTTCTGAGAAAATGCCAGATCAATTTCCAAAGTGGTTGTATAAGGTTTCACTCCCACCAGCAGTGGAGAGGTGTTCCTCTTTCTCCACATCCTCGTTACCATGTGCTGTCACTTGAGTTTCTGATCTTAGGTATTCTGATCAGTGTAAGATGGAAACTCAGAGTCATTTTGGTTTCCATTTCCCTGATGACTAAGGTCAGTGAGCATTTCTATTAGTGTTTCTCAGCCATTCTAGATTCCTCTATTAAGAATTTTGTTTAGCTGCATGTCCCATTTTTTTAGGTGGGTTATATTGTTTGTTGGCACTTACTGTTTTGAGTTCTTTATATATATTGGACATTAGCCATTTGTCATATGTAGGCTTGGTGAAAGATTGATAAAAGAATATAGATTGCCATTTCATTCTATTGACAGTGTCCTTATTCACTTTATAAGTGATGACAGTGAGTATTTTTCAATATACCCATTGCCCATTTCTGTGTATTCTTTGGAATTGTGTTTATCCCTGTGCTTGTATGGGTCTAATCAGATGTTTTAGCTCTTCTTGTAAGTTCTAGAAGATCTTGGTATCCTTCATATTGATTTATATAAGATAAATGGCCTAGAAACATTGTGCCTATTTCTTGGCAAATTTTCAGTCTATAGACTGCTGCTGCATCCCTGAAAATTTCTTTATGATGCTCTAAGGAGTTTTGTACTTTCCTATCTCATGGTGAAAATTTCAATCCATTCTGAGTTTATTTCTGTGTGGTGTGGTCAGGATCTCACTGCATTCTTTTGCATGCACATACTCAGTTTGTTAATATGCCTTGTTGAAGGGACCATCTGCCTCTATTGTATGTCTTTGATTCTCGTTGTCCACAAAGACTGATTGGCAATATACACACATGCTGATTTCCAGGCTCTGTGTACTTATGTGTTAGAAGATGCTCATATTTTATTCCACTGTCATCATAGGCTATTGGGGCTACTATGACAAAAGTGGCACAGATTAAGCAGATTAAAAATTAAACGTCTATTTATCATGTCTCTATCACATCTCTCTGAACTAATAGCCTTTCAACAGCAAATCCTCAACCAAGGCACAGGAGAATTAGTGTCTATAGGAGTCACTTCTTAGCTCATAGATGCCTGACAGTTTTACCTTTTCATTTCCTCAAAATGGTTGAGCAATTCTTCAGAAGACTTTTAAGAATGAATATATTTGTTTGAGATTAACATCCAAGACTAACAACCTTTTAATGGCCTCATCAATTACATATGTCATAGGATTTAAAAATACAGAGCTTAGCCAGACACACTATCCAGCATATGGGGAAGGCCACACTGTTCAGACTACTGTAGCATTGGAAGGTATTTTGAACATGAAAGGTGTGCTGCTTTCAATGTTTCTCCTTAATGCTTTGTGGGAATCTAATCTAACCTTTGTAGTAAAGAGTTCAACTAAATGTTTTTATAGAGGTTTTACTGATTTTTCTAGCTTACTTACTTAAGCATACTGACTTAGAACCATATGGCCACTTCGGTCATTTGAACTCATCTGATCTATGAAGATCAGTGTTGTTGTTTGTTTTCTTTTTCTGCCTTTGTTTATTTCTTCAGTTTTCCCCATTCGCATCTTGCAAGTCCTCAGTGTACAACTGCCTTACCTTCTCAGGTAAGTGTTTTGGCTGGTGTGTGTGTGTGTGTGTGTGTGTGTGTGTGTGTGTGTGTGTGTGTGTGTGTGTGTGTGTGTGTGTGTTTGGCTGGTGTGTGTGTGTGTGTGTGTGTGTGTGTGTGTGTGTGTGTGTGTGTGTATAGAGAAAGAGAGAGGTGTCTAGTAATGGGAAATGAACCTAGCATAGTTGATCTACTCCTTAGATTTTGAGACAATGTTTCAATTAATTCCCAAAGAGGAAACTAGTTTACAAGGATCCACAAAATAACGGAATTGTGGACTAAGCCACCAGGCCTAGGGTTGTGTGGCTTTTTAAATAATATTATTTATCTCTTTTGTCTGTCAGAATATTTATAGTGTGTAGAATCATAATCATGTGGAAAGTCTGATGAGATTTGTAACAGCAAGGACACTGAATTGAAAATCACATATTTTTCAATAAAAACAAGCATAGACATCTGGCAGGATGGCACCAAGGGTAGAGTTGCTTCTCTCTTAGCCTGGCAATCTGAGTTTGATGCCTAAAACTTTCATGATGGAAGAGAAAAATCAGTTCCCACAGGCTGCCATCTTACCTAAACACACACACACTCTCTATAAATAAATAAATAAATAAATAAATAAATAAATAAATGTATTTCTATATGCATGGACATAAGGTTTGAAAAATAAATTGCTAGGATTATAAACAATAGTTTTAAATTATGGATTTTATGAATTATGAATATAAAATTTTAAATTAATATTGAAAGAAATGACTATATTTATTTGCTAGTGTAACAATGTTTAACATTGAGTAAAAAATTTTTGAATAGTTCATTTTGATATTCCAGGCCCTCTGAAAACTGTCTGAAGCAGAAAGAAGAACCACTTCACCTTAGTAAATACAATACTCAGTTTTCTCTCATACCTGGACATGAATCCAGAAGTATTCAGGAATGTGTGCACATCTAAAACTCAGTGAGTTTGATGATTGCTCTAGATCTTTATGAGATGTGACTTAAAAACATGTGGACATCTTACAAGTTGAATATGACTGTGTCTAGCATGTTTCAGGCAACACCCAGCTTTACTTTACTTCATTGTCCGGAATCCAGTTTCTAAGACTTCCTTCTGTGTGTACCAAGCAGATGGTTAGCAAGTGCCATCAACTGATTCTTTCACTTCTTAAGTTGGAACTTTTACACCTCAAACAAGAAGCAAACTAAAACACATGGGTAGATAAAACACATATGGAAAGCACAGGGGTATTACTTTAGTGGATTTAATTTTTTTATATAAGTCCTTTTTAACTCCTTATTTACAGATGCTAAACATAGTAGGTAAAATTTTGAAGAAGTAGTTTGAACTTTGCTATAGGTCTTCAAAACAAAGAATTCTTTTTCAACCATTTCACTTCTGAAAAAAAACACAATCGCCTGGGACACAGTTCAGTCTGTTTGAAGCGTTCAGTAATAGACCTGTAAGTTTTCAAAATGTGAACGTATGAGTCATGTATCAACATGGTTAAATAAAAGGTTACTGCACTAAATACGATGACCTTGCTACCTTTTAGTCGCAGTCTTAGAGAGCAAACTTGTTTTAATTAGCAGTCAGCAAGCAGACTGTAACTTCACTGAAGGAGCATTGAAGAATCACTGCCTATTAACAACCCAGCGGTAAGTAAGCCAGCACAAATACTTATAACCAAATAGTGTGCATTGCAGGAGTGGAGAGGATTAGCTATTGGGCACACAACACAGTGGAGGAAATTGCTTTATTCCCAGTACTGCTGGGTACCAGGAGGCAATCACTGTGCCTCCAGCCCATTAACAGCATTCAGAGTGTTGCTTCCCATAGAAGGGGTTATTGGCTAACCACTGGGTGACCAATTAAATGCTATGAATAAGTCCCAAACCCAGCAGCATGGGGCCTGTTTGTGGCACAGTGGTATCATTACTAAAGTGAAAACTTGATGAGAAAGGAACATATTTAATTATAGAACTATACAAATGGCTAATTAGGACCATAAAGTGAAATGAATGACTTTCCAGTGGATTTTTGAATGTTACTGATAACTGCTCAGCTTCTTTGGAGACCGTGAAAGTGATCTACAGCTAGCACTCGCATGTCATGGTAATGGATGGATCTTCATTAGAGGAAGCGTTTTTGACCTGGTTGCTCAGGTAGCATGGGTTCTAAAGACAATCCTTGATTCCTTTCACCGTGAGGGTTCTTCCACTCCAACCCCCTGGTCTCTCATGAGTTCCGCTTGCTTTCACAATAATTCTTATGGCTTTGAATGCAGATAACATTATCTACAATAGTCACTCCTTATCAGTTAGAAAACTTAATCACAAAAGGGTGTCACTAGTTCGTGGAAACTATTGCCCCTTGCTTCTTAGTTTTATTAAATTCTAGTTGCAATCCAAAAATTTGCAGCTAACTTTTGCTAATCCAGATATCTCAACTGTTAAAACAGTGTGAATCCTTTATATAGAAAAAATTACAACTTAAACTGTGCCTACCTAGTGTCAGTGTTTAAATGAAGGGAAACTTTAGCAGTCTCTGTGGAGTTACCAAACCCAAAGTAGACAGGTTGACTCCTGCTGTCAACAGAAGAAAACTCTGTGTTGTACTGTTTGTACCAAAGGTAGGAGTTTTATACTGATATTTTGTGTTTTAATAAAATTCATTACTGATTATTCAAGAATACTTAAATAAGCATTTACAATGTACAAATAGCTGTGCTACACTTGTACAGAAAACACCCTTCCTTTGTAGAGCTGGGAAAACACCATCAAGGAATTATAAGCATGTAGTCAATATTCAAAATATTCAAAATATCAAATAAAGCAAACAAGCAGAAATGTCACTTACTTAATATTAAGTGCATTCTCTGCACTTAATATTAATCAATATTAATATTAATCAATATGAAGAGAAACAGTTACCACACTCCCAGACTCTCCCATTCCTTGTACTTAGTTGGTTTATTGTAAAACCTACAAACCATTATGTAGGGGTCCAAGGTTTAGAGAAAACCATTGCACTGAGTGGGTTTATGACCAGCATCGCTGGGAATTTCAGGGAAGCACTAGGGAGTCCCTGCATTTGAAACCACATTGTATGTTCCTTTGCAGTTCCATTAACCGAATTTCCTAGGCCTAGATACATGTGTTCCCACCACTCTTTCTGAAAATGGTAGGAAAGCAAGATCATGAGACCTTTGATTGGACACGTTTCTACTAACCCCAAGAATTCTGACCTTGTTGGCCATTTGCCTCATCAAAATTCCTTTAAATATATTCTTGATTTTTAAAACTTTAGTGTCTGAAACAAGCTCAAGAGTTCTGAAATTGGCTAGGATGCAGACATGCCTATGCAAATCACACTTGGCTCATGGCAAGAAGTGATGGTTCCTGACACCTAAATATCCCCAGGCGGGAGGCCAGGATCTCCCTGTCTGGCTGATTTCCATTGAGGTCAGACCTTTAGACACAGGCAAATTTCTATTTTTGGCTCAATTTCTATTGTGAATATTTCACTAATTTACCCAAATGCATAAATCTGTTTGTAGATCTCTGAAAACATGTCTAACAAGAGCTGTGACCAGAAACACTAACAATCCTTTAATCTTTCCCATTCTCCAGCAGTGAGGTGCCTCTGTTGATCATCATCTTCTTCTTCTTTTCTCTCTTGTTATTTAAGCAAATTTTAAGGCACATAGAGTATAAAGTTGTTGCATGTTACTATCTATCTCTGATATTCTCTTTAAAATCATATATGCTGTTGCATATTTTGCATGGTGCATACAGCTAAGTTGTCTCCGCTTCACTTCCTATTGAGTTTTCTCATGACTTCTAACTCTGAATGCTGACTATATATATCTGTATACTCTGTGTGTGTGTGTGTGTGTGTGTGTGTGTGTGTATACACACACATACTCGTTTTGGTGAAATTCACCCTATATCCTCCATTGTAGACTTTGTCTGGAAAACTTCATGTTTGACTTAAAATGGTATTTTCTCCATTTTTAAGACACAAACAAATATAAGAACATTTTGATTTTTATCAATATTTCACTTTAACTAACTAACTACAATAGAAACAGCAAAATGGAGGACAATCAGATGTATCTAAAATGTTTAGCATTGCTGCCTCATTTTTTATTATTTCTGGATATAGCTGTGAGGCATGACGAAGGGGAAATTATGCTACAAAACAACAGCAAATACTTTATCTCTCTATAAATATGTATGGATATATAATTATATATAATGTATATACATAAATAAACACACACACACATTCCTGTGTTAGTGTGTATAAGAGTGTATATGTCTATGTATGTGTATGTGTGTGTAAATGTGTATGTCTATAAGTGTGTATGTGTGTGTGCATGTGTGTGTGTTCATTTTTTTGTTTTCTATTAGTATTTCCTGTCTCTCTTTTTTAATAAACATTTATTTTGGACCAATTCTGTTTTATTTCTCTTTTTAAAAACTATTTTTCTCTTTCCTCTCATTTACTTTCTTACAAAATAATAAAAGACCAATAATCTTTAATTACAATTATCAGTAGAAGCCAGAAGAAGAGACAAAGCATCTGTATGCTTACATTTAATGTTCATTAGGTCATATAAGCATAAACAGTAAACTGCTCTGTGCACAATTACGGGGATAAGTTTCAACCATAAAAGTCATAATTTCAAGGACACTACAACTACACAGATGCATGTTTATAGTGTCTAAATGTTAGGTGTGTCAAGTGAGAAAATAACGACATATTTGAGAATGACCAACAGAAGGAATTGGCCGCCATACAGTTGTTGTACAAGAAGTGTCCATTGTCATGCCAGTAGAAGCATAGGTTGCATCTTTACTGAACAATCTGAAACCACGCAGTCACATACACAACTATGCTCACTCAAGCACGCATACAAAAACTACGGGTAAGTTAAAAATCAAAATAAATACAACTGTGGGATTAATACACAAATTCTATAGGGGCATTAAATTTAATGTTGTATCTCTCAGTAGTCAGAATAAAACTTTAAAAAAAAAAAAGACATACTAGATCCACAATTTGATGTGATCTATATATGCCTTGCGGCTTGAGTATAGATCCTTGAACCCGTATAAAATGTTGGGTTCAGTTGCATATGCAATCCAATGTACTAAGGTACTAAGAGACAGAGGTTGTAAATCTCCTGAAAGCTGACAAGGCAGGAGCTTGTGTATTAGGTGACAAAAAAAAAAAAAAAAAAAAAAAAAAAAAAAAAAGAGAAACTCTGTCTCACGAACAAGATGGAAATCTGAAACTAACTTTTGACAGTTGTTCTGTGATTTCTACAGGGTTACTGTAGCATACGTCATCTGCATTAACACACAGACACAGACACACACACACACACTACGTACACACCTCACATAGGCATAAACAAATTGGAAAAAACTAAAAGAGGCTAATAGCACATGTCTTTAGATGCATTTTCTATGTGGAAGTTTTCAATTAGATGGTTCAATATATTCCATTGCAACTACACAAAAGAAAACTTAGACATTTGCAAATGAGTACACTAGTGTTTGTTAATGAGAGAGAAATAAAGTAAAAAGTTTGTATATGCAAAAGGTGGTGATTGTTTCCATTTTAATATAAGCCAGTCAATAATTTTAGAGAAACAATTCTATTTTATACTAACTGACATCAACTAGATTTTGTGGATACTAACAGCTAGCAATTTTCATTTCCAAACACATATCTGAGAAATTGATATGTTTTAAAGTACAAAAATTATAAGCTAATTAAGCGGGGTATATTAATACTCTTTATTGAAAAGTAGAATTTAACAAAATCTTGTCTTTAGTTAAGTGAATAACCACACATGTTAACACCCACCCACACCCACACACATGCACAACAAACGCTTATAAAACACTTTGTCTATGAGAAAGACTCAGGGTTGTGCAGTGTGCATCCTCTGAGTAAAGGGTACCATGATAGAATTAGATACGCATGGGATATTTTTTTTTAAGACAAAACAGTGGAAGTCAGGGAAAATAAAGGGATTGAGCATGACACAGACCCTACACTCCTGAAGGCAAGTCACAAGGAGTAAGCAGGAAGACTCTTAGACCAAAACAAAGTCTGGGAAAGTTTTATCCAACACAGCAAACAATCCCAGCATTAATGTTCCTAGTGAAAGGGGTCCTGTGCCCTGTCTACACTGGCCCATGCTAGCACCCCCACTGTGTTCAGACACAGTGAGAAAGCTGTCTGTCAGATGAGTGACTTCAGTAAAAACGTAGTTATGGAGTCAAGAGAGCAAGAAGGTCCTTTGTTCGAGTATGCTATCAACATTGGTCAGTTCTGTGGCACAAAGATTTTATTAACAGACATAAGCAACACATTTGGAGATGAATTGTATTACTTTTATAGTAAAATCCATCTTTAATGAGGAAGTCAATTAGTTCTTGATGGTGGTTTCTTAAGTAACTGGAAAGTTGTGTTATTCCGTACAGTGACATAACTTTTACACTCAGACCAACTTATATCATGTAAGAAAAATGAGCAACAAAGTCAAAGTCACAAACTACAAAAAGGAAAAAAGAATCATGCATGCACCTAGTAGAAATAAGAAGGAATGGAGGATGACACTAGGGGAAAAAAAAGTGACATTTTCAAATATACAAGTTAACAATATTATATAAATGCATAATCATGTTTGAAAACTAAGCAAATGGAAACTTTTTCTTTTAAATGACACTTGGAAGTTTCAGCAGCCTATGGCCTATAGACTATCTCTTTGTTTTCGTATAACAATTGTACTGAACACATCTAGGCACTTTTGTTTATATATTATTGAAAGCTATTTTTAGATTACAATTTCCTTTCATTCCCTCTCTTTTCATTTACCCTTTAATTGGAGATATTTTATCTCTAGCCTTCTCTGTTGCTTCCTGCCTCTATGTCATTTTCTCGTTTCTTCCTTGTTTCTGTGTTGCTCTATTAATAATCCCTAACTTCATCTTATTTCTTTTCTATCAGTATGTTAGCTACTAATTCTTTACGACATAGTATGCTCTTTTGCACTTTTATTTCCTCAAATCTCTTTAAGTTGAAAGGAAGACTAAGGTTTGGTTTGGTTTTGATTTGATTCTCCTTTTCCTTTCTAGTTTTACTTTTTTTCCCCTTTTTAAATTATTAATTTATTCAAATTACATCTCAGTTGCTAGCCCATCCCTTGTATCCTCCCATTCCTCCCTCCCTCCCGCTTCCCCCTCTATTCCCCTGCCCTATGTCTGTGACTGAGGGGGACCTCCTCCCCCTGTATATGCTCATAGGGTATCGAGTCTCTTCTTGGTGACCGATTATCCTTCCTCTGAGTGCCACCAGGCTTCCCAAAAAATAAAAGAAAGACAGAAAAGAAAGAAAGAATGAATAAATAAAAGTAAAACTAGATCACTGTTAAGTGGAGAAGGAGATCTAGTTTTACTTTTATTTATTCATTCTTTCTTTCTTTTCTGTCTTTCTTTTATTTTTTAAAGACAGATTCTTCACTCTGTATCTTTAGCTAACCTAGAACTCACTATCTAGACCATTCTGGCCTTTGACTCATAGAGATTTGCCCATCTTCCTATCCCTACCACCTGAACATTGCTTTTGCTGTTTTGTTTTTATAGGAAATTTCAGTTAAGTGATTGCATTAACTGACAATGACTCTTTGGACTTCCAACAGAGTTGAAACTGTTAAAGACCACCAGAGAGACTTTGAAAACTAGAATAAATCTGTTTTGCAATATAGGAAGTGAGTAATACTTCTTAATAACAAAGACTGGATATTGTGGCAAAAAGTGATGTGTTCCAATATCACATTGACAAAGAGTGAAATTATAATGTTTAATTTTGTCTATCAGTTGGTAGGATTTAGAATCACCACTGGTAAACTTTTGCCAGAATCTATGGAAGATAAACTAGGTTAAAAATAAATTCTATTGCTTTATAGTACAGTTTGAAATCAGGTATGGAGATTCCTCCGGAGCACCTTTAAAAACAAGGAATTCCCGAAATTTGTGGATAAATGGATTGAGCTAGAAATGATCATAATGAGTGAGTTAACCCAGAAGCAGAAAGAATCAAATGGTATATACTCACTTATATCTGCATACTAGCCCAAGGGACATGTCCCACGAAAGCCTTCACTTACCGGGAAACTGGGACAGAGGGGAGGGCATCCTATTGGGACTCTAAATGAGAGACGCATGGGAGAATAGCAAAATAAAAGGATACAGAGGGTCCTAGAAATCTACAAGTAGAACAATATGATAGGCAGATTTGGACCCAGGGGTCCCGCTCAAACTAAGGCACCAGCCAAGGACAATACAGGAGGTAAACTTTAAACCCCTTCCCAATCTAGCCAATGGTCAGAATATTCTCCACAGTTGAGTGGAGAGTGTGATATGACTTTCTCACGTACTCTGGTGCCTCACATTTGACCATGTCCCCTGGAAGGGGAGACCTGGTGGCACTCAGAGGAAGGACAGCAGGTAGCCAAGAAGAGACTTGATACCCTATGAGAATATATAGGGGGACGTAATCCCCCTCAGGAACAGTCATAGGGGAGGGGAATAATGGGAAAATGGGGGGGGGGAGGAATGGGAGGATACAAGGGATGGGATAAACATTGAGATGTAACAAGAATAAATTAATAAAAAAAATAAAAATAAAAATAAATAAATTCTAAATTAGCTTAATGGGTGGGGAAGGCTTACTCTAAGTGGACAGTTTTTCAATTCCATGGTTCTAGTTTTGTGCTGAGGGAGAGGAAAGGTAACTGAGCAGGAACACATATCTCACTCTGTTACTTGACTGTGGATGCAACATTGTCACTCACCTCAAGTTCCTGCCACTCTGACTTCGTAAACGTGATGGCTCAAACCATTACACAAATATTTAGCTGCAATTAACCCCTTTACCTTGAGTTGCTTTTGTCAGCCACTCAAAATAGCAGCATAAAAGTAATTAACACACCACAAAAGATATCACAGGAAAAATAGGCCTCGTTAGAAACACAGAAAACTACCAAACAAGTAGGAATAGAAAACTACCAAACAATTTAAAATCAACAAAACAACAAAATTCCAGGAATTAATCTATATTTTTCAATGATAATTTTAAATGTTAGAGAGCTCAATTTTCCAATATGAAAACAGGGATTGGATTAAAAACAGGGCTGATCTATGTTTTGCCTACAAGATTAGTGCTTTACTGGTAAAGACAATGCAGCCATAAGGTAAAAGGTTGGTAAAGAACATTTGAAGTAACTGGAACTAGGAAATGAAAAAGTATAGCCATATTAATTTGGTGTACTACCTAAATCAGCCTGATAAGATTAAAAAGTTATTTCCTTTAGGTTGAGTGACTAATCTATCAAGAGAATAACACATCTACACACCAATTATTAGTCGACCAGTTTCATTACAAAAAAGCCAATCCTTCCCTATGCAGAAAAAAAAACCCAACAACACTAATGTATTTAAATCACAGATTGATAGCAATACAATAGCACTGCATATCAATAGTTTGGATACAAAAACGTGCCTCCTTGACTAAAATATAAAAACACTAAACATGCCATAGGATCAGTTTATCCTGCTTGTACCTACCTAATTTTGTGTCAACTTAACACAAGCCAGCATAATTTCAGAAGAAACTTCTCAATTGAGAAAATGGTTTTGTAAGATGATGTATAGGCAAGCCTGTAGGGCATTCTTTTAATTGATGACTGACTTGGAGGGCCCAGCCCATTGTTGGTAGTACCACCCCTGGGATGGTGGTCCTTGATTCTATAAGAAATAGGACTGAGCAAGCGATTAAAAACAAACCAGTAGGCAGCACCCCTCTATGACCTCTGCATCAGCTCCGGCCTCCAGGTTATTGCTCTGCTTGAGTTCCTGCCCTGACTAGTTTCAATGCCGAACTGTGAAATGAAAATGTAATCAAAATAAACCCTTTCTCCATAAGTTATTTTTGGTCATGGTGGCTCATCACAGCAACAGAAACTCTGAGAAATTACTCCTAAGCAATTATCCAATGGACTATATAACCTACTACAATAGTTATGAATAGAAACAGTTCAGATGTGTATCATCTAATGAATAGGTAATAAAACTGTGGGACATATACACAATGAGATTTTATTTACCTTTAGGAAAAGTGAAATTATAAAATTTGAAGGAAATTTGATTAAATGAAAAAACTACTATCCTGACACAGGTAAAACAGGTACAGAAATACAAATGATACATGATCCTCCTCAAAATGTAGTTCCTAACTTTAAATTTTTATTTCATTGTTTTTAGTTCAACTATGATAATCTGTAATGAGCCTTAAGGTCATAGAATACTTTAAAGTATGAAGAATAGGAGAACTAGGTAATTAGAAAGTAAAGAACTTGGATATTAAGTATGAAAAGATTTAATCAGAAAAAGACTGTGGAGGTAAGAGAAAAGACTTAAAGATGAGAAGGAAATTAAATGAAATAAGGAATATATGAGTTATGTAATCCTGCTATCTTTTACCCCAAATAAAAATACAAATTAAAAAAGTCCAGTCATAGATGGGAAATGACCTATGTAAGAATAAAGACACTCTCTACGTGAATAAAGAATTCAAGGGAGCAGTAAAAGGGAAGCAGTTTTTATTTTATGACTCCACATAAATAGTTGGTGCCACAATTTGGCATGAAACAGTGTTTGCTAATGTCCCTGCTCATAAAACATGCCTGCCCTCCTTTCCCGATAGGCCAGTACTCCAGAGAGCTGTGATCTTCATTCTCACTTAGAATAGCCTCTCCACAAATTCCCTGTCCTATCAGGTTAGGAGACAAAGGATTGTCTAACGGATAACCTGGAGTTTGAGATTCCCCACCATTATGATCATGGGCTCCGTTGTGCATAGACTGCCTGTAACTTGTTAACCTAACTATGAATTGAGAATGCCTAGATAGCAAGTATCACCTGCCAGCTACGAACAACAGCAACTTAATGTCTGTTGCTCACCCATTGTCTTCGTGTGAGCTATAAATGCACTCCATACTGGAAATGGACCATAGCAAATCATCCCTTAGATTCTGCAGAGCTGGATCATACTCTTCCTGGAAGCCATATGTTACTAAAAAAAAAAAATCACAGTGTTAGATATGGGATACATGTCTGTGAGTAGTTGGTTAGAGAGGACACATCCTTCAACCACAATTCATGGTTTTGATTGCCCATGGTAACTAGACTATGTGATGCTATTGATGAGCAGAACACACATTGTTTGCAAAAATGCAAAGAAATCAAGCTGTAATTGAACTAGACACTCGTTACTGGCTAGCTCTCATGGTACCAGAAGACTTTGCATGCTACGGAGGAAGGAACATCATCAGCATTGTCTCCCAGCAGTCAATCTGAAAACCATAACACCCACCTGCCAGGGCAAGTATGCCCACTGTTGAAGGGAACATGGCAGATTTAGAAGTAACTACCTTCTGACACAGGATGTCTATGGTGGTCAAAAGTTTTAGTTGGAAACCTACCACTGTTCCATGGCTAAGTTGAGATGATGCTAAACTTCCCTCTAAGTATTGCTTTTGGCTTTAATCAGGGAAGCTTCTGTTTGTAGTGGGCTACTGGTCAATGTGCTAAAAGCAAGGTACTGCCAAGTTCTTAGCTTTAACTCAGAAGATTAATTCATTTCTACAAGATTCAGCACATCATGGAGCAAGAAGTGAAAATAACTACTACATGGCAGTATTATAATATATATTATATATAAATATAAAACTTATACAAATATATAAAAATTTTATGTAATATAAAATAATCCATATAAATAACATAAAATAATATATATTAAACACATAAAATATTTAATACACAATGCTGTAAAATGTATTGAATCTGTGAGCTAATTGAAGCAGTGGCCTACCGTCCCAAGACCAATGTAAGAACTGGCCAGTCAATACTTACCATGGGTAGAAGAGAGGGCCTTAAAATACCTATGCTGGAGGGGGTATTGACAGTAAAGATTGTGGCATTAAGAGAGTCATACTCTGCAGTGGTAGAGTCAGATTCATTATATTTTCTCAGTAAAATAATCTGCTCATATGTTTGTTTATGCAGTACTCAATACAGTTCATAAGAAAAGAAGATACATGACAGAAGGAGAATTTGGAAATATATATATATATATTATAGTATATTACATTATACATTATAATATATATTACATTGTGGCCGAAAAACTAGAAATATAACTAAAGTTTGCAAGATCTCCACAATATAATGTTTTAAACTATAAAGAAATAAATTGATAAAGTCAATAGAAGCTGGAAACAATGTGGCTATCTTATCAAAAGTTATTGACAGCTCAGTGTAATCCAAGTCACAATGAAATGATCTTTTAAAAGAAAACAGAAAAAAGTGCTAAAAGAAAAAGAGAGCAAGAGAGAGTATGAAGATTGGGCAGGATTTCAGCTGAAATGGAAGTGTGAGATTGGAGGTAGCTTTGTCATATTTCATTGTATACATGCATGAAATTCTCATTAAGTAGGCCAATAAAGCAAAAATGCATTATCAAATAAGTACATAAGTAAATATAATCTTAAAATTAATATGGAAAACAAAAGACCTCAAATAACCACAGAAATACTGAACAGAAGAGGACTGTAGGTATTTTAACAGTTCATGGGCAATATACCAACACATAGTCTTCAATTACATGGCAGAGCCACAGAAACAAATATCTTATGGTGTTTCTATAACACAAATAACAATGTGAAAGTATAAATCACCTAAATAGAATAAAATAAACACCAGGAATAAAACCACACAGTGACAGCCACCTGGTTTTCTACAAATATGCCGTGTGTGTGTGTGTGTGTGTATGTGTGTGTGTGTGTGTGTGTGTGTGTGTATGTTGGAGATAAGACAGCACATTCAGCAAATAGTTCTTGGAGGACTACATGTTATAAAACCTTTGTTTAATTTTAATGGCAATTTACCCTAAGAAAGACTGAAATTATAATATTTTAAAAAATAGACAAAAATTGAAGACCATTATATTAGGCAGAATAGCTCCAACTCTGACAATTATCACAGTCATGTAGTGATCTTAGATTTTTTTACAGACATATAAAATTGCTGTATGTGACATTATAGAATGGGAGAGGTGAGAAAACATGAGTATATGCAAGGAGTGAGCACGGTCAATATGCAAGATATACCTGAGATAAAATATGTGTGAAACCTATTATCATATAAAATGAAAGTATGGCAATAACAAATTTAAATATCATATACCCCAATAACATTTCCAAGAGGAGAATAAGGACATATTCAAAGATAAAATAGTTAAGATTTTCTTTTGTTTTGAAGTATTGTTCAAAAAAGAAAGTCCTTAGATCTACAATACAAGAAGTCACAGGAAAATACATCAGGCATCACCAAAGCAAAATTTTGTTTGAGGAAGTTAAAATTAACTGGAATCCTACTACAAAAGAATGACAATCTGACAGATGAGAAAATTCTATGATAATTAAAATCTGAGAAAATTAGAATAATAGCTATCGGATATTGAGAGAAAATATATATATGAATATAGAATCCTATATATAGAAAATAACCTTTCTTAATATTTTCTTTATTTTCTTTGTTGCTATGACAAAATATTAGACAAAAGCAAATAAAGGCATGATGAGTGTAGTTTGAGTCACATTCCAAGCATACAGTCAGTGATTTGCCATCCCTGGGAAAGTACAGTAGCAGCAGCTTAAGGCTGCTGCTCACTTTACAACCACAGTCAGAGACAGAGAGAGAGAGAGAGAGAGAGAGAGAGAGAGAGAGAGAGAGAGAGAGAGAGAGAGAGAGAGAGAGATGCCGAAATGTGTTCTAAACACTAATTGGTGAGAAAAGTAACCATCCCGTCTGTGAATCCTATGAGCTACAATAGCAACTGATCTGGCAAGATATGTCCCCTGGTACAATAAAAGCATGAATGTTATGTAAGTATCACCATCTCACTGGACTTGAAGCCTACTCCAGAAGATAAAGCTGATAGCCTGGGTCTTTAACCAGGCCAAATGTGGCCTAGATAAAAAACCCTAAGAGAGACCCTATCACTATTATTGTACGAATGAATGTAATATTAAACAAACTACTAAATGAGTTATAATAATGCCATTAGAACAGTGAATCATCCAACTCTCATCAGAAAATACCTTTTGTTCAGTTGATGGTAATTAATAGAGATACCCACAATTGTCAACAATTGTGGAGAATAAAATCTGCAGAGAATAAAAGACTGATGCTCTCAACTCTAAATGGGATATTTAAATCACACACACACACACACACACACACACACACACACACACACACACACACACCCTTCTAAGACTCAGGAATCAAAACAGAAAAGAGAATAGAGATTGTAAGAGACAGAGACCGTAGACGACTATAACAAATCAGTGCTTTCTTTACACAACAGTGCAGTTGTACAGAATAACACTCACGTGATAGCATATGCAAACTAACAGTTGTGACATATGCAGACTAATACATGTTGTGACAACATGTGCAAGATACGTAAAAGATCAAGCCAAACAAAGTGCTACCATGGAGGAGGAAAGTGGTAATGACGTCCCACACAGAGCTGAAGAACTATTCAATTGGCAGCTGATGGATACTAGACTAGGAAGAGTGCATTTTCTTAAAGGACAAGACCTCTGTCCACGAGATGGACCAAGAGCTTATCCATGGTCCAGTAGGAGGCCCTACAGCCATATATATACTGCCAGCACTAAGTGGCTTACTGCTTATTTTTTTTAAAAACATGAAATTCAGAAGTAATAATGGTGAAAAGGATTGAGAGATAATTGGATGAGAAGCTTTAAATGGTTGGCTTGATCAGAAGACATTACATGTAGATATAGAATTCTCAAATAATAAAAAGAAAAGGAAAATACAATAGAGGAAGTTTTCTCGTGCTATTAGGTGTGTTTCAAAAACTGCAATATGTTGACACCCTAACCATCATTGTTAGTGTTTTTTAACAATGGTCTTAAAAGAAAATTTAAAGGCAAATGCATTTATTGTAGTGGTCCCTAATGCAATATAACCTGTGTCTTGTAAAATATGGAATATATGTATAGCCATTCACACACAGGAAACATATTAAAATAAGACTTAGACAAACAACTCCAGGTCAAGAAGAAAGGAAGACCTATAATAAATCTTTTTCTTGTTTTCCTTAGAAGGAATAATCTCCAAAAATAATTTAATCTCAGACTTACTCCTTTAAGAACTATTCAGAGCTGTTATGTGAATAAGTTTTCATGATTAAAGACATCCATCTGTGGCACTTTCTAAGACTGGTACTAAAAAACTGATGAATCTTGCTTTTAGCATTAATTAAAATGGTCATACTATAAGTTGCATGCCTAAGAGCATTCTGTTGTCACAATTGGCCTTGATTTCTAGAAGTGTTGGGGTTTAGTTTGAATCTGGATGCATTGAGTGGTTTGGGGCAGAAGGCAGAATTTTGCCCCCAGACGGACAGATTCTATATGTCATCTGCTATGTGAACATGAGAATAAAAAGCTGTCTCGAGGATAACAGAAATAAACCAGAAGGTTTCCCATATGTTCTTATTATGGATCAAGGAAAAATGTCTTATGTGGGCTCCCAAAGGAGCAAAGACTAGTGTGAGAGGTTCCATGTGTTCCCATTGTTGGATGGAAAAGAAATATATTTGTTCTCAACCTTAGTGGTGGTTAGGGCTGGGAAAATGGCTAGTCATTCTAACTGAATTTTAATGTCCAAACATTTTAAAATAAGGACTATACAACCATCTTTAATTCTAGTAAGTTTTTTTTAAAGTTGTCTTTAAAATTTTTCCCTTCTACCATGTTAGAAAAGAAAATAAGTATTTATTTATTAAGCAAATAAAAAAGGTCACTGAAATATTCAGATGAGGAAAACATTTGTTTGCAGCCAGCAGTTATTCTTCTATTTGTTGCATGGCAGGGAAGCTTCCCCAATAAGCCTTCTGAAGCCAAATAGTATGTCAATGTGATGCTCTAACTATGATGGAGAGGAAGTGAAATTAGGTGCAACTATGAACACTTGTATCATTTTCATAGACAACCAGGACTTCTAGATTTAGCATATAAACACAGGCTACACAGCCAAGTTCATAATTTAAACAAGCCAGGAATAAAATTTCCAAAAACTATTTTGGATACATTAACAGAAATATTACACCATATTTGTGTTCCAAATTTATGCATACAGTTTATTGTTCTACATGGCAACCTGGTTTAAACCTCCAACAGCCTTTTCCTTTTCCTTTGTTCTCTTCATTTATGTTGGCTGATATTAGTTTCATATCTCAGAGACTTAGAAACATTCAGGAATTAAGCAAATATTATCTTCCTTCACCAGAATATTAAAGAGCAGTATTATACCACATTGACACGAAGAAAGCAGTTCTTATCAATTAATCAACTAGTTTAGGGTTGGAGACTTTGGACATCTAAAAGGCAAGAATCGCCATATCTGCCCATCAGTGTGTGTGTGTGTAAGTTTTCTCTTAGTTTATTTCTTTTTCTTTTTATTGTTTACCACACAAGCACTGTGACCTGGGGTTGGATCCACAGTACCCAGGTAAAAGCAAACAAAGCTGCGTTAGTGGTTGTACAAGGTCAAGGCAGAAGCAAAGGAATAGCTGAGGTTTGCCACCCAGTGGGTATACCTGAGCCTGTAAGCTCTAGGTTCAGTGAAAAGCCCAGGTGAGATAGAGAACTACTGAAGATGACACATGGCCCTGAACTCTGGAGGCCACGTGAATATTTACTCATACAGACCTGTACACACACACACACACACACACACACACACACACACACACACACACAAAACTAGAAGTTAAGCATTCTGAGATCACCAAACAATATCTAAGATGGAAACAATTCTTACTTTCTTAATACATACACTATACTTCTTGAAAAGATTTGTATTAAGTAATATAAACATATATTAAATGTGTCAATTAGAAATTTAAAGAGCTTAAAATTAAGCAAATTCTCACTTATCCTTATCTGGTTCAGATGTATAGACATTTAACGTCATCTTGTTACGTCTACTTCTTCAACACAGCCTGGGAGAGAAGCCCTCCTCAAACCATCCCCACTGGCTTCTAGCTAGAAAACAGTCTTCTACCACTCTTTAGTCATGAAAGGAGGAAGGAGAAAAGTAATTCTCAATTTCACCAACTTTGCTGGAAGATTTCTAAGTTTCTGAAGTTTTTCTCAGGGCAAAACTGGGAGGTTTGTCAGACGACATCTAGAATGTCATGAGCACAGCCTTGTGTGTGTCATTTTTTCAGATATGGAACATATTAGACATCGCTTGGATAGGAATCTCACCTGGATTGCCAGGATGAAGAAGTAAGGTCCAAATCATTGACCTATTCATAAACTCTTGGAGTTCAGTAGACCTGTTTGTCTTTTCTTTTCTCTTTTCATTCATATAAATGTTGTGATATTAGTATGCACATACATGGATGGTCAAGTGCAGAAAGAGGTGGGAACTTGGAATCATTTGTTTGTAAGTGTGATGAGCAGAGTATCTACTCCAGAGACAGCCTAGAACCAAAGTATGGCCCGGAAGCTTATTAGTTCTATGGATTTCAACATGCTTTTGAAAAACCTCTTTATTTTTTCTTATAAAGTATGAAAAATAAGTCCAAAGCCTAATAAACAGTATTTTATTTTAATTGACCATGCCTAGTACATGATAAACGCTCATTAATGTTCACTGATACAACTGTGTTAGCTGTTGCGGGTGGTGTAAATTGGGCTCACTTCCTGGGAGTGATGTATAAAGTGAAGACCTGGATCCTTCTATGCTGTGATGTTCTCTAGATTTTTGGAAAGTGTTGGTTGCACTGCAAAAGCAAGAAAATTCATATGTTACTTATTTGCATATATGGAGTAATTGAGAGACAAGTAAACTAACAGTTTGGGATTTAAATGACTAAAAATAAATTTCTGTTCTCAAAATTGACTTGAAAATAAACTGAGAACATGAAGACACCTTCCGTTCCGTATCTTGAAGACCCAGCTTTCTTTAGCTCGACTATTTTCTGCTCACATCTGAGACACTGAAAAACATAACACTTGTGTGTTCTTTCTCATTTCCTACCATTTATTCAACCCTTATACCTAAGGTTACACTATAATCTGCTAAGAAATTCTATCATAGTGCTTCAACTGTTAGATCCTTTTAACAAAATGGGAAGTCAAGGTAATTTCTGGTGTGCCGCTAGCTTACAGAGGCTGGTGACTGATGATGTGTAAGCCTCTTTCCTGTCTCTTTCAAAGAATTTCAAAGTACAGACATTGTGATTACACATTACAGACCAAACCAAGCAGTAATCCTACATTGGATATCAATGAGGATGCATTTTCTGCTTCTTTAAACAGAGAACATTTTCTTGGTACGTTATGCTTCTGCTAGCAGTTAGTGAAGTATATTTTTGCTTGTTTGACTGAGGTGATATGTTGAGGGGGAAGTTATTCTGCCTTGGATCTGATTGCTTACACAGTAAATGATACCTCTAGATCTTTCTTCCTGACCCACGAATCCATCATGGTGATTTGACTGATTGCTGACGGTGTTTGTAAGGAGCTTATCAGAGGAGTTTGTTTTTACTTTTTTATATAAATAAGTACCATCATTAGCATATGAAAACAGAATGCCCAAATCTGGTTACACTCCCAACATTCCATCTGCTTTTTAAATACAAGTAGCCATTGGCCTATCAGTCTGCGGCATATTTAAGTAAATGCAATGAAAACATCTTCCAGTGTTTAGTTGCATTAGAAATACAATGCAGTATTAAGATGAAGACAATAACTTTTTCCATCAAATGCCATAACTTGATCATACGGATAGTCAAACTTTGTAAGTTGCATTTTGATACAACCTTACATTTATATGTAATCTTATTCAAGATTACTTGAAGGATTCCAAAATTCTTCTGCTTTTTTTATAATAGCCCATATTATTTATTTATATGCGTCTTACACCAGCCTAAGGTACACTACACCACATCATTTAAGTGAGTTATTGAGAAAATCCAGTCTTAATAAAGCCAATAAACCACCATCTTCATAATTTTTATTTTCAATTAATAATAAAAAACTATTATATAAGTTTTCCACTTTTTAACATGATGCCTTATACTCAGTTTTCTCAGATTAATATTCTGCCATCTATTACTAAATAATATATGATAAACAGAGTGGGGGTTTTTTGACTGTTAGTGGTTTTTTTAAAATAAAATAGAATGTTAGCTTTAAAATAACTTATAAAATGTATATGTTAATCTTCCAAGTATATAATATTGCAAATCAGAAAGGTAATTTAGAAGCAAGGTGCCTAAATATTGATTTTAAATTTTGAGCACAAAATAAAAAAAAAAAATAGAATAGCCATCATGGTGCTAACAACATCACAGTCATTCAATGAACATATACTGTTCTTTTAATTTGGATATGCTTGTTTGTGAAATAACATCCTTGTCAAAAAGGAGGATGCCACAGGAATACTGATAGCTGAAACACAACTTTCCTGTTGAAATAATTGGAAACCTGAGTAGTTTCCTCAAAGCACACATAGCAAGTTAGAGTTTGAATTTATTATATGAAAAGGAAATTTGTATGTTTTGTCACAGAAGAACACTACCGGGAAAATATATATACTAAACACCTGATGCTACCATCAGCCTGTGCTGTGCTTTCAGCTAGTCGGCAGAGAGGTAAAAGGCTTCAGGGGAAGCCCTTCAGAAAAGCACTCTTGACCACCAGCCCTTGCATGATCCTCAAATGTCTACTCATAACACAGTTTTTCCTTTTCCCTGTGTAACTGTCAGAACTCCTGGTTACCGGATATTTTGATTCATTCTTTTTATAATGGAAATGCAGTTTTATGTCTTGTATTGAAAGCCTGTTGTATCTGGAACACAAAATAGTAAAGTTATTTTTTTGTTTGTTTGCCTGCTTGGGCTTCTAGAAAAATAATAAATGCCTCTTTGAGCCCTGAAGCATATTTTGCTTGCTTCTCTTTTAAAACAAAACCTAGAAAACTAAAGTAAAATTTGAGAATCTGTTCATGCTTTTTATTATTCTCTGACCTTACATTAGCTTATAAAAGCATAAAAAGAGCAATAACAACAAAAATGAGTACATGAAGACTGAGTTACCGAACTCCATTTGGACTTACGAATCTGAAAAGTGTAAATCTCAACCCTTTGTTTCTCCAGGGGTAGTGGATGTGCTCCTGATGAGCATAGATGAAGCAGAATTACTTCCTGCCACACACACTCAGCGTGAAGTGCATGAAAAATGGAATCATGGCATGAGTCTTCCTCATTTTTTTAAACAGTGTCCCTTCATTTTACCTACAAATCTACTCATAGTCCTGCTTCTGTCCAACAACTCACAATGCAGTCAAGAATCATGTTGCTTCTGAGGAGAACTGCATAGAATTGTCTGGAAGTAATCGCCCTCTGTTTATCCCCACTTATTTTTATCTTCTCACAAAACAAATGTTGCATTTTGTGCAAAATGCGTTTAATATGAAGACTATCTTTACTAAATAAAAGACTTAGAAAGTATAAAAACAACAAATTCAGCAAAGCACTTCTCCTCTTGTAAAAACATAGGACTTGTAGGCTTTCTGGTTTTAAAATAATAATCACAGAGAAATAGAGATTCATCACTCTGGTGCAATGCTAAGCTACTCAACTGCACCGGTCATTTTTCCTCATTTGTATCAAAACGGTTAAGGTATTTCTGCAATCCACTAAGACCAGCTTTCACAAAGAGCTGTTTTAGATTCACGATAACATTGTGTTTTTGTGTGTGATCACTGAAACTCAAATATGGCAATGGGCAAATAGGTAGATGGTAGCTAGATGATGGCTAGATAGATAGATGATAGATGTACACATATAGAAAATAATATAGCAGGAAATTATATGTTCCCATTAGGCTACCAACATTTTCTCATTTGCATCAAGACAGTCCTTCTATAATCAAGAAAACTACCACTTCCGGTTTATCCTTTTCTTATGGCTTCTTCCAGATTGTTTCAAAACTCAGACGATTACCAGTGGTTATGGAGACAATAGAGGACAGAATATAATACTTCTCTACGACTGATTAAATAAACAGAGTCAGCTAATTAGCGATGAAACTATAATCGGACATAAATGCAGGTTTATTAGAAGCGGCACTGGAGGGGAAGGGAAGGGGGAGCACACGCTGGGCGTGGAAGTAGAGGGATGGGAAGGAGAAAGGGTAGGGAAGTGTGTGTGTGGGGGGTGGAATAAAAAGGGGACCTTGGTACCAGAATGTGTGGTTTACATAGTGAAACTCCGGGAGAAGGGAAGCCCCACCCCCAGGTACAGGGCAGGCCATGCCAGGCACACCCTACAGCAGGACCTAACATCCCAGGCTTTAGTTGATAATAAATGGATAAGAGATTAAGAAATCTCGTCTTTTCACTGCTTCAGGCTGACAGTAGGATGGCGACAGGTGTTCAAAAGGCTGACATGTTGGCCAATTCCCGGAAGAGCGGGCTACTGTATTTGTTGTTCAGGATTTGAGAGAAGATCTGTGGCTAAGAACCTGCAGGTCTAGCTGATGCCGGCTGTGAAGGTTAGGCTGGAGCGCCTGAGCTCTGGATACAGAACCTGGCAGTATGCTGGAACATATATATGTTAGGAGCAGAAGATAAAGTTAAGGAGTTTACATTTGAAACTTTTAGGCCCGTGGTCTTGGTAGTTGTGGCAGGGGAGTCCCAAACCCAAGTGGCGGGAGGAACCCCACCCTCTGAAATTAAAAAAAAAAAAC
The DNA here is from genome assembly GCF_903995435.1 of Acomys russatus. Classification (NCBI taxonomy): domain Eukaryota; kingdom Metazoa; phylum Chordata; class Mammalia; order Rodentia; family Muridae; genus Acomys; species Acomys russatus. The sequence continues at coordinate 39,510,911 of NC_067141.1, read as the reverse complement.
CTCATCCGGAGTGTGACCTGTGGATTCCTGTGGATCTCCTGAAGCTTGCAAGAATCTGTTTAAGTTTACAAAAAGAGACAAATTGGCTTGGAGACTATTTAAATCTCATTAATGCTAAAGCTCTGAACAGTCTAAACATAACAATAGTGTAAGACTAGTGTAAGCTAGGCTAGGTTCTACTTTCCGGAGCCCAATGAGACACGAGAATCCAGTTCAATGCAAATAGCAGGGGATGATTTATTGATCCGTTGCTATGGGGTCTACCAAGCTCTATTGAGCTGGAGACCCCGAATAAGCAAAGCTTGGGTCTTTTATGCTCTTACAGAAGCAAAATTGGTGGTTAAGCAGAGTTGTTGGACCATGATTGGTTCTTAAGATTGCCCTTTTAAATGATTGGTTACTGGTTATTTTATCCCTGAAGGGGCAAGAGGTGAGCTTGGGACATCTTGTTCTGTCAGGTGTTCAGGGCAGGTATGAGGGTGTGGTTTTTCTCGGAAAGTATAGAACAGTCCTGAGGCCTTCTTGGAAGGTACCCAGTGGCCAGAGTCGAAAAACAACTTTTCTATCTTTTCAGTAGCATAGCGATAGAAGAGTTTTTCTGTCCCTTAAATCATTTTTTTTTTTTTTTTATTACTAACCTTAAAACACCTTCTCACTCTTAGATCCTCAGACTTTACACTTTTCTGAGAAAGCAGCTGAAGCCTTGTTTTTGTTGTTGTTGCTGTTATTGTTTGGTTGGGTTTTTGTGTGTGTGTGTGTGTATGTGTATGTGTGTGTGTGTGTGTGTGTGTTTTGTTTGTTTGTTTTGCTTTGTTGTTGTTTCTTAAACTGATCTTCAAATCCATCAGAGAACTGAGAAAGATAAACTACCACAGGGAGCATAGTCCAAGCAGCCTAAGTATTGACTAAGGTGACAGAGGCTTACCCATTATTCAGAAGGCCTTCCCAGGAGGCTCCTGTGGAGTCAGTGGCTTCATTCTGGGCATGGATCTTAGGGCAACATTGCAGCATCAGTCCTGGCCCAGCAAATCTGAGAGGTCTTTCTATCGAAGAGGACTTTGGAAGAATTACCAACCTTATTTTGTCTAAGTAAACTAGGGTAGTCAACTTTCCAGGTGTCCACAGTTCCCATAATGGCTTTTGCAATGATTTGGGACAGATTTCCCCAATATCACAGTCCAGGCAGAGTCATACCTGGTTGCATCTGAGTTTCATGGAGGCCTTGGTTGGGGTCACTGCTAGAAGCTAGGGTCTCTGTCAAATTAAGCTTTTAAATTAAATATTTAAATGTACTTATTCTACAGATTCTCTGACAGGTTTTGAGTGCCATTATCAATAAAAATATAGCTGCTCTAAATAAAAAGTGGCTCCAGGTTGTGGGGGATGAGGGTTGGGCAGGCCTCAGGAATACCAGAAATGTGCAAGCTTCCCTTGGAGGGGCAGAGTTGGAGAGAGGAAGTGGAATTTAACCCTAGACATGTGGCTAAGATAAAGGTCTAAAAGAGTGATTTAAAAACAAACAAACAAACAACAGCAATAACAACAAACTGAACAGATGCATTTTTGGTAAAAAAAAAAAAAAAAATTTCCTATAGACACCCAGTGTCAGTCCTGTATCCCAGCCTTTGCCAAATCACAGGAATATAGAATTGGTGTCCCAATTCGATATCCTGTGATTGCTTAAGTTTGGTGAGGTAAATCTAAGAATAAACATCTCTGGAACATGAGATTATGAACAAAGGCCTGGCTTTCTTCCAGAGGACTAGTTCTCACATGGCCACATCTTCACAGAGCTAAGTCCCAGGGAGTCCTGAACTCCCCTTAAAGATGCTGGTGTACAGGAAAACTTACCAAGTGCAAAGTTGCATCAGGTGGAAATGCAGGTGCATGAGAAGCCATTACCATGTGTCCCTGAGTCACCAGGCTGGGTATTCAACTTCTCCTGGGTTTAAAGATGATCAAATCAGAGCAGGCAGAGATCTATGAGGTATAGGGAGTGGCCCCATGAGTCTGGCCGGCTGGGCCTCAACTTCTCTCCACCTCCCCCCTGCTACCCCCATCCCCCAGCATGCCAACCCTTAGTCACAGGTACCAGATGATTGATTAAATAAACAGAATTACCTAATTGATGACAAAGCTATAATACATACATGCAGATTCATTAGAAGCAACACTAGAGAGGGAAATGAAGGGTGAGCATGTGCTGGGGGTGGGGGGAAGGGAGGGGAAAGTATGAGAGTAGAGTGGCAAGGGGGCGGGGAATGACTCTGGAACCAAACTGTCTGGTTTATAAGTGAATCTCTGGGAGAGAGAGGAAGCTCCACCCCTAAGTATAGGGCAGGCCATGCCAGCCACACCCTACTGGAGGATCTAACACTCTAGACAGCTTTTGTGGTATAATACAAGTTTAAATACACCAACTAGAAAAAAAACAAAACAAAACCCTGCACTGTAATATAATCCAATAAAAGCAATAAGGTAGAATGAGGAATGAGTATTTACCCTTACACATGTCACAGACAACAACAGTGATAAGAATATTTTGCCTTGTGTTCCCTAAAAATGCTAATCATAATTTTTAGTAGTCTACACACAACTTTAAAGTTAAGATAGTTTGGACATTAAATGGCTCCAGAAGACTATGCCATGTGGTTTGTTCATAAGTTCTGAAGCTTTTGGGATCCAATAAAACTTTTAGGAGATAGGGCCTAGTTCAAAAAGATATGTAATTGTGTATGTTCCCTTAAGAAGAGAGAATGTGTTACCTTATCTTACTTTGTCATTCTCTATCATCCCTTCCCCATCCCAATCCCACTATCCCTTTTCCAAAATCAGCATGACTATGGTGGTTTGAATAAGAATGGCCTCCATACACTTATGTATTTGAATGCCTAGTCACTAGGGAGTGGGGCTATTTGAAAGGATTAGAAGGGGTAATATTGTTGGAGGAAGTGTATCACTGGGGTGGCTTTGAGGTTTCAAAAGCCAATGCCAAGACCAGATTCTTTCTGTCTATCTTTGTCTGTCTCTCTGTGTTTCTGTGTTTCTCTCTCTCTCTCTCTCTCTCTCTCTCTCTCTCTCTCTCTCTCTCTCTCTCTCTCTCTCTCTCTCTCTCTCTGTCTCTCTCTCTCTCTCTGTCTCTCTCTGTCTGTGTGTCTCTGTCTGTGTGTCTCTGTCTCTCTGTCTCTCTCTGTCTCTCTCTGTCTCTCTGTCTGTTTCTCTCTCTCTCTCTCTCTCTCTCTCTCTCTCTCTCTCTCTCTCTCTCTCTCTCTGTCTCTCTCTCTCTCTCTCTCTCTCTCTCTCTTTCCCTCCCTCCCTCTGCCTGTTGATAAGGATGTAGCTCTCTGCTTCTGCTCCAGCACCATGGATGTCATCATGCTCCTAGCCATGATGATAATGGACTAATCCTCTAAAATTGTAAGCAAGTTCCAATTACATAGTTTCTGTTACAATAGTTGCCTTGGCTCTGGTCTCCTCACAGGAATAGAACAGTGACTAGGATAAATTTGGGATGAAGAAGTGAAGCATTGTTGTGGCAGGCCTGACCCTGCTCTTTGTTGGAGGAATATCAATGTCTTTGTGACTTTGGATTAGAAATGCTGTTGAATGCTTCAAGCAGGAGTTAATGGGCCATCCTAGTAGGAGCATGGAAGACAGTGATGAGTGCAGTTTGAACTGTGGGATTCAGCTCTAGAAGTTTCAGAGGGAAATCATGTGACTAAATGGCACAGTGACCATTGTTGTGATATTTTTGTGAAGAGTGTTGCTATTTTTTGCCTTTGCCTGAAAAATTTGCCTGAGATACTAAGTTAAAGAGTTTTGGATTAATATCATTAGCAGAGGAGATTTCAAGACAGCTGGGTTTAGACTCTGTCATGTGGTTATTGGTAACACACTTATGTACATCTATATTGAAAAGTATCAAGTTGTACAAAGAGAAATATTAAACATACAGTTTGAGGGAAAAAGGAGAATCATGGCATATAATAGACCTATGTCCAGTGTTCAAGGAGATAAAAAGTTTAAAGGAAAATCTGATGATAAATGGAATAAAGGGCAAGATTTCACCAATCTTAGCTTCCAACTTTTAAAAAGGAATTAAAGAAAAATTTAAGCAATGAAGAAAGCCAACAAACAAATCCCAGCCAAGCAAAAGAACTCCACAGTTGTAGCCATACAGCTCTAGCTTTAGAGTCAAGGAATCAATAAAGCAGTTAGAAAATCTCCTTCTGCAGACCAAGGAAAGCCAGAGACAAAGAGAGCTTAAGGGGTGTACTGGATAATGTTATTTATTAATATAAATATTGCCAATTTGACACAAACTAGGGTCATTTGAGAGAAGTGAGCTTCAATTAAGAAAATGCCAACATAAGATCTTGCTACAGGCAAGCTTGTAGAGCATTTTCTTAACTAGTAATTGACGGGGGAGGATCCAGCCCATCATGGATGCTGTCATTCCTGGAGAAATCAGGTTGAGCTAGCCAGTAAGCAGTACTCCTCCATGTCTTCTCTCTCAGCTCCTGATTCCAGGTTTCTGCCCTGTGTGAGTTCCTGCACTCAGTACTTTTGAGGGTGAAATGTTTTATGGAACTGTGAACAAAACAAAAACAAAAACAAAACCCGACTGTCCTCCCCAAGGTCCTGTGTTCATGATGTGTCATCACAGCATTAATAACTCAACTGAGACAATGAGTATCCCTTCATGCAACTCAGAAAAGTCATATGAGTGAAGCTGTGAAGACAAAGCCCAGATGGGATTGCAGACCCAGAGATGTTGGAGTGCCAGAGGCATGACATACCTACCAAAAAATGTTGTAGACTGGATGTGGAACCAGGCTTCATCTTCACGGCTGTATTAAAAAAAAAAAAAAAAAAAAAAAAAAACCTGTAAAGGAGTTGATAATGTCAAGGACTCTTTGTTATCAGATATGGAGATGCAGAATTTGGAGTTTGTACCGCTGGTTTTACAGTTTGCTTTGGTCCAGAATCTCCTCAATATGCTCCCCTTTCTTCCTTTGGAATGATATTGTATATTCTGTACCATTGCATATTGGAAGTAGAGGGTCTATTTTTTCTTTTGATTTTACAGTAGTTTACAGTTGAAAGTTGCTTTGAGTCTCAGTAGAGAGTTTGAACTTTGGACTTTTAAGCAATGTTGAGGCTGTGATAGACAATAGGAACATTTTGAAGTTGAACTAATTGCATTTTCCATTATGATACACCTACAAGCCTGTGGAGGCCATGGAGTGAAATGTGATGATTTGAACAAGAATGGCCTCCGTGTGCTCATATCTTTGAATATATAGTCACCAAGGAACCAAGGAATGACACTTTTTGAAATAATTAGGAAGATTAGGAGGTGTGGCTTTGTTGGAGGATGTGTAGCACTGGGATGGGCTTTGAGCTTTCAAAAGCCCATGCCAACCCCAGAGTCTGCCCCCACCTCTGCTCCAATGCTAGGCATGCTGTCATGTTCCCAGCGGTGATGACCATGGCCTAAAGCGCTAAAACTGAAAGCAAGTCCCCAGTTACATTCTCTCTTTTATAAGAGTTGCCTTGGTCAGGGTGTCTCTTCACAGTGATAAAAAGGTGATGAGGATGATGACCAAGTAGCCACAGACCAAAATTTCTCCAAGCCTTCAGCCAAAATAAGGCCTTCTCTCCCTTTAAAATTAGATCTCATGTGTTTTGTTACAGTGGTCACAATCAGGGGAGTTCAATCTCTGACATTTAATTTTAGAGACAATGAAACTAGAGAGATGGATGAGTATTTTTTTTCAAGATTCTATAGCAATAAATCTTAAAGGCTACATATAAGTAAACCTAGGCAATGTTATTGTTGAACCCCTTGACCGTTATGTTACACTTCTTCCTGTCCTATGAAAATGTACGATCATTATCAACAGCTTACTGATGAAGGTAATGAGGCTTAGCGGAGAGGTATTGTCCAACTTACATTTCATGGTGATGGTGCTGAAATTAAGCCAAGGGAGTAGCTATTAAATGATAGTTTCTACTACTAATTCATATATACTCTTTCTCATGAGTCTAGAGCTTCATTCAACATTGTCCATTAAGTTCTATAAAAATTACCTTTGTGGACACTAGCAAATTGTTTCTCCTGCTGCCACGTAGATCCTGGAAACATAAAACAGAAGCCCTTTCCTCTGGTCTAGCTGTCAGACTAACAGCATTGTATGCTGCCCTTGGATATATCAGACTGAGTAAATACCCACTTATTTTCTTGTTATATGAGGTGGAAAAGATTTGTTTTGATTTTACCCCAAAGAACTATCAACATTGTCAAATGGACTCAAATTTTGTTTTAGTAGTCAATATCTTTCATAGGTCCATTTTTAAAAGGACTGTTATTCTGGAAACACATTTGTGGCCACTAAACATGAAGAAGCCTTTACAGTTACTGTGTGACCTCACTATTGAGTTCCCTTTGATTCCTTTGTATTAAACTCCAGACATATGAAGTTGGGGTGAAAATTTTTGACCCTTCAGTGATAATAAATATCACCAATTTCCTTTCTTGGGAATGTGGATCAGAGAAAAAGATAAACTAATTTTTTGTTTTTTTTTTAAGGCATCTACTGTAACACTATCATTAATGTCTGTATTTTCCAAGAGAATCTGAATGAAATCCAGTGAAATAACACAGCCCTTGCTGAGAGCACCACCCATGGGACAGGCTGAAGTCCGATGACTCCACTGACGTCTTTGGGACTGCTCATATGTTTTTCTGTCCTTTGCTAGAACTCCCTTTTGCTTGCTACAGAGGGGTGAAAAAATATGTCACAAGGGCTGATCAAAAGGTCCCTGCAGACACCAGGTTACAAAATGATTATGTAAACCTTTATGTCCAGGTAACTATGAATATTATTCCTTATTGACCCAATGATCTCAATACAAAAATGAAGAGGATAGGAACAGACATATCTTAAGCCATGAGGAGCATAATGAAATCTGTGCTAATTAAAAACAGACTCTCGTTTCTTGGTGAAAGGAAGTCCTATAGAAAACACAGCCATAAGAAATCATCCAGGAGACAGAAAATATCCAATTTGTGGTTAAATGTAATGGTAATTGTAGAGTTTTTTATTTTTTTGTTTCTTTAGCTACTATTTACCTTCTGGTAAAAATCTCCTAAAGATGTTGTCTCACCATAAGGAAAGGGCAAATATGAAGTGCAATCACTTTGTTCGTATCCATAAATATAATAGCACTCTCAGATACCTTATACTGCTGTCTGTCATTATGCTATGGGATTGTAACAGTTATTTCACAGCAAGTGGCTTATTAAAACTCTGGCCATCACACAGCATTCCTGCATGGTGGCTTTTCAATTTTGTTGTTGCTCTTGATTCCCTCTTGCATATGTATTTGCCGGGAAAACCAATTACCAGATGGCACATGGTTATTTTTACATTTTGTATGGAGGGCTTCCAGCTGATAATTATGACATTACAGGAAGACTCCTGTGCATTGCTGTAAGAATTTTTGGCAGAGACTGTCCTAAGCTTCTTCATTTGACTTTACACCTCTTGACTGAGGGATGTTTATGAATTATCTGTAGATAATTCCCTTAAGTATCAGGGAAAAAGAAACCCTTTCTCTTAAATGGAGTCCATAAACATGTTGTGCATAAAACAAGAAACACTGTTTCTACCAGTAAGCTCATAGATGTTTAAATTTTTCTAGTTCAAGGTAACCCAGGACAAATTGTCACAGTCACTGTACATCAAAAAAGCCAGAGTCCAGCAATCCACGTGTTACTTGGGCTCTCAGAACTGTCGGGGCATCTGTGTTATAGTACCGAGCCTTCTTTTTTTCATTAGCTCTCTTGCTTTAATGGTTCTGACTGATGCTTTAAGGGAGAAAAAAAGGAAGACTGAAAGCAAAGGTAATAGTACAAAATGACTATAATTACAATTATGTAGTAGTAATAAATCCAGAATTGCGGTGTAACACACCAGAGTAGAGTCCAGTCTTGAAGCACATTAGAATTAGAATTAATAGCCTCTACTTTCCTTAGTATCAACCCCCAATCTGAAAGGCACCTTTGTTCATAAGGAATCACTATCTTGTGTTCTTGCTACGCTACCAACTTGAACAGTTCCTTACAATTCTTTAATTACATTATTTTCAATGTGGATGTATGGCACATTTTGTTGAATGACACCAGTGTTTTCCTTTGGATCCACTTCTGTTACAAGGAGCACACATCTCTCTAAATGGGGGTAATACTGTTGCTCTTTTAATGAGAGTAAGGGATGGTTGTGCAGCAGCAACAGAATAATTTTGTTTGAATCTACTATACATTTTCAAAGATGTTTCAATACTGTTAATATAAAATGTTGTTTGACATAACATTTTCAGATAGCTTTATTAAATTTCCAGCTCTTTTCCCCTTGTTTCAATGATAAAGATAAAATGCTATGTGGTTGATATGAAAACCTGTCTCCAGAGAATAAAAGACTCAGTAGACATCTCTCTGCTTCCACTGTATTTTCCTGTTGAATACCAGTGAAATCGAAGCATGAATAATTTGGCACTGTTGTCTCTGTATTTGAATTTAGCTTACATATATTAAGCTAATTGATTATGTTGTGTCATAACTCTCCTTAGCAAAGGAATTCAGAACTATTCAGAAAACCAGTGGCAAAGTAATCAATTCTTTAAATTACATATAAAAGCAAAAAAGTATTTCATTACATTTCTATCTCAAATAAACAAATATTTATTGGTATTCACTACTTTTATTAAAATGACCCTCCATCTTCTCAATGTCTGTTTAATTAGTATGGCAAAATTTCAATCCATGCCTGCTGATTGTTCACACCATGAAAACAACCTTTTCTCCATAAGGAAAATAAGTAGTCAGAATATCTTCAACAAACAAAGCTCATTAGAAGGTTGATGGACTCAAGAAATAGAAGGTAGCAGAGTAATGGGAGAGAAAATCACAGTTTATAGCTATTTCTTTATAATTTTTAATAATTTTCCTTTTAAAAATATTTTTACATATCCATTTGTATTATTACATATATATACAATGAGCTATATACAGCAAGAAGAACCAAGAAATAATCAGGAGTTATAGAAATGTTACATTTGTAGTGTTTTGGTTATTTGCATTTGGCAGCCTTGAAGAAAACGTCTTTCCTATCTTGCTGAGTCCAAAATTCTGAATGTAAATCGTTATTTATCATATTTTATCATTATCAACTTAAAACATCTATCTAGACCTAAAAACATATTAACCGCTAAACAACTAAGCTTAATTATAAAACTAAACTATCTGGTCTTCAACCCCGTCAGAGACTGGACAAGGAGTAAAGTTAATTACTTGAGTATACAGGAAATGCAGGCTAGCAGCTTATCAAAAGAGAAGATGACAGAGACAGTTTGCTACCTGAATAGTCACCCAAAATTCTCTATAATGTTGAAGCTTCATTTTCAGCCTTATGGCCCAATATATCTAATGTTAAACCAATTTCTAAAACGACTGTGTATTTTTTGTAGTTTAAGTCCATGAAACATTGTTGGCTCTGTTGTGTTCATCATGCATGGCTATACCATTAATCCTCTCAGTCTTCCTGGCTATAATTCTGAAGATTAACATTTGGCAACCATGAGACAATGCCTTAGTCTGGTTATATACTTAGTCATTGACTCACAGCAAGGTTCTGATAGTATTGTACAGGGTCAACATAATCCTTGCTCTTCTTGACATTATCTTCTCTTATTCCCTGTCAAGGAAACAATCTGTTAGCTATGGGAGAGATTACAGGGGTCAGTGTTTGAATATTTTCTCTATAACCACATTAATGGAAGAAAATAATGGGAAACTGACAGAGACTGGGGTCTAATTTAAAGACACTTTTCAAATGAAGGCTTACCCTTTTGCCTCCAGCACCACATATCCTTATTCATCTTTCTCAGCCAACTTCTGTGAACTTTCAAAACGTTCAGTATCAAAGCACGTTATTTAAGCACTTTCACTAAGACTTATAGGAATCTTAAATTAAAATACGTGGCAAACTTGGATAATACATTTCCTAAAAAAATGGTGTTCATAAGATAGGAAGAAACTCCAGTTGTTCTAAATGTAGTTTGAAATGAGGGAGGGAAATGGTTATCAGCTAGCAAACAGTGAGAAAGGGCAGTATCTTCAATTCACATGAGGACGCTAATTCGCTAAATGATCACACACTTTCATAAACTAAGAAAATAGCATTATTATTATTATATTTGGGTTTTAAAAAATAGATCTTATAGTCTTTACCTTTAGGTTAAAGCCTAGGTTAAGAATATGCATGCAAAAATCTTTCTTTACTATTCTGTTCAAATATTCAAAACAATATTAAACTAAACGATGTTTTCTAATCACAGATAAATTTGTAATGCCATCAATAAATATAGGAAATGTCTTAAATAGCATATTTAAGATGAGAAAACTAAAAAAATAAGAAAAAATAACATGAGATAGAAATGTTCTTTATTTGCCTGTCTTAAAGGAGTAATGATGAATACTAGAAAGCTAATATATATATATGTATATATAATTTATATTTATAATATATTGTATATATTTGCAGGGGAAGTTTTTCCTTCCTGGGCCAAGATCCCAGAACAACAGCTCATGAGACGCAAAATATTTTTACAAATACGTAGCACATGTAGTTAGGCTCTTCTCTGACCAGCTCATAACTCAAAAATAGCTCATTATACTAATCTACATTTTGCCATGTGGCTGGTTGCCCATTCTCAGGTACCATGCATCTGTCCTCCTAACATCTTGCAGGTCAAATCTCTTGGGCCTGCCTATCTACCAGAATTCTTTCTGCTGCTGGATGCCCCACCTCCTCTTTCCTCCCTAAGCTATAGGCTATTAGCTTTTTATTGATAGGTGATACTTTCTTATGGACACAAGAGATTCCTTCCACACACACACACACACACACACACACACACACACACACACACACATTATTTTTTTATGTTCCTTACATTATTAACTTTCATTATAAAGTAGTAAGGCTACCATAGTCATCCCCTCACAGTAGCTGTAGTTCTTGCATAAAAATACACAAAATCCAGCCGGGCAGAATTTTGGCTTAGTTGATGTATGTGCTCTCCAGGCCCCATCCCTCACTGATAAGCCATAGGCAGCTGATAGAGACTGAGAAGAAATAACCCTTTTTGAAAGTATGACTATCAGTAGATTACCCATGCACCAGACTTCATACCAATACATCATTAATTAGACAGTGAGTTATTAAAAATGAAGACATAAATTTTGGAAGGGTTGCTGAAAGGGGGTTTGTAAGTTGGAGGAATAAATGAATATGGATCTGATCATAATTATATACACGTATGAAATTTTCAAGAAGAAAATAATGATTTTAAATAATAAAGAATAATTATAGTGTAAAATTCTGAAAAAGAAAAGTTTTCTCTCTTTCATCCTATTTATTTTTTAAATCTTGATCCAAAGTATACATATATTTTAATATGTTAGAAATTATAATAATATTCATAATCAATAAATTTATCCAAACTCTGGTTTATAAATGATACGCTGAGCTATGTTCTCAGTAGAATGAGCTACAGAGCTCACAGAATTTTCATTAATAAGGACATTAACCAGCTGGGTATAGTGAAGTACACCTTTAATCCCAACACTCAGGAGGAAGAGCTGTGTGGATCTCTGTTAGTTTTAGTCCAGTCTGGTCTACAAAGTAAATTCTAGAGCATCCAGCGCTCTGTTACACAGGGAAACCTGGTCTTGAAAAACAAAAATAGGTGATATTTATATAGATGATAGATACTTAGATATATAGGTAGATAGATAGATAGGTAGATAGGTAGATAGATAGATGACAGATAGATTTTATATATATATATATGATAGATTGATACATAGGTAGGTAGACAGATAGATAGATACATACATACATATAAACATACATACATAAATAGAGCCACTAACCTTATTCATGAGAGGTCCTTCATATTCTAAGTGCCTGCTCTCAATACCGATAATTTAGGTTGTTAAAGTTCCACATATTAATTTTGAAACCCATAAATATTTGTACCATGCCTAAATAACTGTGATATATTGAACACATGTATAAATTTTATCATTAAAAATGAATTATTTTTATTTTATTGGCCAATATTATTTTCCATATTTGTTAAATTCAGTGTGATTTTTTGATTCATGTTTTTCTTGGATATTTATCAACTTTAGGTAATTACCATAGCTTTCATTTTAAACTTCTTTATTATTTTGTGGCATATACAACCAAATTCCTCTATTTAGAATTTTGTGTTACTGATAACTAAAGTGATAATACATCACATTTTTCTTATGTTTGTGTAAACAAACAAGGAACATGCCCTTCTATACAAGGCACATGGGACAACTGTCCCTTGGATTAGGCCTATTTCCTTGGTCTGGAAGTCATCTCAATTCTTTCATCACAATGAGTAGTGCCATTTGAGTCGCTGCAAGCCTGCTTGGCCTGCTGCTTCTGTTTCCTGGCATCATGTAACTATGCTGCATGTCTCATGACAAGGTCATTGCCCAGGAGGTTTTGCTAACCTTTTCATCTGTATTGCTATTACAATGTACATCATTTTGCTTGACCCTTGTGAAGCAGAAATGATGTCACATCCAAGGATACAAAGCAGACAAGAACAGAGGTATGGAAAAAAAAACTGCAAGATGTAGCCAAATGGTTTTCTCTCATTATTGAATATTGAAGAGTGTGATGTGTCAACACTGAAAAAAATCAGGTAAAAGTTGGATAAGAATAATCATCCAACCTTCATCCTTTTGAGATCAACTAATTGGAAAAATAGTTCCCCATTCCTGCTCTCACAAATCTATTCTCATGTATTTTTATTTTGTAGTTTAAAATGAAACCATGAAATTTTCAAGTAAGTTGATAGATCTGGAAAATAAGCTGAATGTTGTATCCCAGACTCAGAAAAAAAAAAAAAAAACACCCGAACACTGAGGATTACTGATTTGTGGGCCCTAGCTCCCAATTTTTATATTTGAGTATGTAACCTGAAGTAACCTCAGAACCCAGAAAAGAAGAAATTGATGGAGAGACAATCCAGAAAGGGGGATAGTAGGATACAGGTGCTGTAACAAGAGAACTGTAAAAATAAATCTAGGGACTTTAACTGGAGAAGATAACACAGAGAATAAAAAGAAGAGATAAACTGGATGGTAGGTAAAGCCATAATGAAACATATTACTATATTGTGCATACACATAATTTAAATGCAATTATGGTCCACACGATGATAATGCTCCCCATAGAAACAACAGACTAATCTGGAAAGTCCACATCACTAAGTTGTTGATCAAAGAAACCAACTCACCAGAAACAATATAGACTACTGTCATAAACTTTGGTTTCCTCGCAGGACTAGAAGGTAAAATTCTATTGCCAAAGATGCCACACAGTTTGCACTTTACTTGGACTAAATAGATGGAACTGACCTCCATGTGGACTGGCTCCACTAGTTTCAGAAGGTGCTATGCTTGCTGTCAAAAGAGGAAAAACAATCACTAGTCACCGAGCCACAATGCCTATAAATCACATGAATCCAAGATATCTCAATGGTGCAGTGCGATCACTTTTATCTTGGAGTAACTAGGAACTGTCTAATTAGACTGAAGATTGACTCAGTAAGAAATAACCCATGCCTATTGCTTCAAATCTAACCTATAACTACTAGCATTTTTCCTCAACCAATTCAGTTTTTAAATGTATTAAAGTACACTTAATTGTGTATCCACAAATAAATATTGTACTAACTCCCCATCAAAGAATGTTTACTTGCAACAGATGGAGACTATTACAGAAGAGCCCCTGGAGAGGTTATCTAGTCCCAAGGGTTGCCCATCAATATATCTGTATACAGAAAGCATCAATGTACTTAAAATATCAATTGTATTAAAACTGAAATAAATTTGTTAAATTCAGAGAATAAGTGAAAATGCTGTACCCAGCTCTAGCTGACACAATCTAATCTCTATACTTACAGATCAGGGGAAATGATGGAAGAGGGGATGAAAATATGGTAAAAGCCAGATATCAAGGATATCTATGGCTAGATAGTGCCCTGTACGCCTGGCAGGGGAGCTACATCCCTAGAATATCAAGAATGTGGTTGTCTAAGCAAGAACTGCTTCACCAGTTGATATGCAAGTTTGGATGAATGAAATCTTATGAGGTCCCAGCCCCAGACTAAGAGCTATGGGCAATTCCCTTGCTGCTCAAAAAAAAAAAAAAAAAAAAAAAAAAAAAAAAAAAAAAAGCTTTCTTCACAGATGAACCTTGCGAGGTTTTCAAGTTCCAAGTGGTCAGCCCTAAACACAGTCACATATATGCAACATATTTCTATATCCATCTCTCAATCTATCTATCTGTCTGTTCATCACCTATCATTTATTTGTATGTACATATAGAATATATATAACATGCATATATGTATATTTTATATGCATAGATCCACATGTTTTATATGTATACATTTATATACATATGGAATATATATAGTGTACAAATATGATAATACATGCATATGTATGCATATATAACTAACTATAATTAAAGACAAAATACTGAATATTAGGAGTTTAGCAGGGTACACAAAAGGAGTGGGAAAGGGTTGAAAGGGGTGGATATGGTGTTAATACAGTGTACTCATGTATGAAATTTTTCTAAAACCCTGAAAACACCAAAATATATAAAATTAGAATAAAATATTATCTTAGGAAAATCCTAAACTATAAAATAACTTCAATGGAAGGGATATTTTACAAGGACATTTAGAGAGCCCACGAATGAGTTCTAGGACGTGACACACATACTCCTGAAGACTTTCAAGCTACTGATTTTTCTAGTAGCTTACACTAGAGTGTGTGGTGGAAGAGGAGAGGAAGAAAGAGGCAGCAATACTGTTCTGAGGATAATTGATTTTGATTTGAGATGCTGCCAGTGAACTCGTGCATTGCCACCTTAAACGTACAAGTAAGGGCATTGTGACAGACTCATCTTCCACCATTACTTCACTAAATCAAGTACGTATCAGGAAACATCACTCACTGAATAGAACCAAGCTATTGTGACATTGAAGCACTAAACTGTAAGGCAAGCCAAGGGGGAGAGATTTTTCACTCACTTTGTGCCAAGGAAACAAAATAGTGTGTGTGGGAGGGTGTGAGAGACAGAGAGATCTGTGAATAGTGCATGCATACAGATACATATATATAAAATGTTTGATGAAATTATCAAGATCTTCATTTTCTTGCTATAAATAATGAGTAATTTTAAAAAAACGGAGAGTAAATAAAAATTAAATACTTGATATTTTCCATAATGTTCATAAATGTGTTTTTGTCTTCCATTCCAGCAAACAGCAAATTCTAACAGCAAATATTTATTAATTTTTTTAGTACACATTTATGTATCAGGTAGAAAATGAATAAAATCATGCTAAATATAGGCCCTGTTTCTAGTAGCTAAATTTTGTGAGGTGGAAGATAAGCCTGAAATGAGGCTGTAACCATGGAAGAAGGTAAGGCCTGCTAAAAATAAAAAAAAAAATTAAAAAAATGGCCTGCCTCAGAACAGAAGCGCCAATTAAACAGGGGACATTTCAGCCAAATCATCAGTTTGAGAATCTGTGTTCTTTTTCCCTTCAGAATATATTTTGACATATTGCCAAATAACAGTACTTTTTCTACTGGATTGACGAAATTAACTAATTGCTTCAGCTTTACAATCTTTTGGAAATGATTGCAGGGTATTTTAATTGTACAGAGAAACAGGCTTCGGTAGGATTTTAAGGAAATTTGGCAAACATTTCTGCATTGCAGGTGGGTTACTTCTACTGTCTGTGAAACAAATGTTTGAAGCATCTTGTGGTTTGTTCATCATGTGCAGTCTGAGTGTTCTTTTTCTCCCTGTCTTTAATCACTTCTTGAGATAAATATAAAGCTAAGTTAGCCTAGCTGTTATCAGGCAGCTCTAACATACTGCCTTAATAGATTAGCTTTGGGATGTGAATCTACCTGAGAGCCCAAGATGAACTGTTTTCTTTTACTTTTCTTTTTTCTGTAACGCAATACTTGCATTGCTATTTCCAAAGTGTCCCTTTTCTGCCTGTGACATGAGCTGTCACTCAAAAAGCTGCTTCCTCCTGGCTGCTCTGCTTGAGAATCTTTCATGTAACGCAAGAGTGACTGCAAAGTGCTACATCCTCTGGCTAGCAGGAAGTGTTGGTCTTTAGCCCTTGATGTGTGCTCAGATTAACAATGCAGAAACGTGATGAAAATGATGCGATAGAGGATTTATTTGTAAGCAACAGAAAAGACACGTAGAATTCACGCAGAAATGTTGAGTAAGTTCACAACATCTTTTATAAACAGATAAGAGAAGGTTAGAAAGAGTAATGTGCATGATGCTTCTTTAATGCCTTCAAGATTGCTCAGCCATGGAATGTACTATGCTGTACCTATGGCAGGTGTAAGGCCCTGCAGTAGGCTTGTCTTTGTCTTCACAATTTCGAAGAAAAATATGAAAGGAGTGAAGGATACTTCTTATTGATAGAATGAAGAGAAATCCACCACACGGTGATTCAGTTTGGACCCAGAAGATAATGTGTATGAAAGAACATTCAAAATGATGAAATGTGGTTCTGCTGAAAAAAAAAAGAGTTATTTTTACTTGACATTTTGAGTCAGTGGTACTACTCCTGTGCATAATAAGATTTTGGCAGCCTCCTTGGTACTTACTACCCATTAGATGCCAGTAACAGCCCTGCAGCCTATATCTGAGAGGGCCTCTGTGGAAAGTAGTATGCCCTTATTTAAGGACATTGAAAATCACACTTGTGCACATGCACATGTGCACACACACACACACACACACACACACACACACATACACACACACACACACACCACACCACACACAAGAATTACAGACCTGGTGTCATAAAACACCAAATCTGTGCACATGTCACTTATGTCACTTATTCAATATGATAAAAGCTCACTAATGAGCATGTGCTTTTTTGGGATTAACAATGTCAATAGGAAACTTTTGAAACACTGTTGACTGGGGGACAGAAAAAGCCACAATTTCCTGAGCATCTAAGATTCTCTCTGTCCAGTGTAAACAACAAACAAACAAAAATCTAGTCACAGCTTTTATATCATCCTGTTTCTACTATGCTATGTTTACAGGAAAAGATATGGCATTTATATGTATTTTTGAGTCAAGTTAAATATTAAGTTTATTCATTTTATCAACTTCTATGAAAGGACTTTGGAGCAGATATTCTAGGAAGATGTATGGATGTGTTTACATCAAGAGAAACATGGGAATGAGCATACCTTGCCTGAAATTGGATCTGTTATTCCTTAGCTTTGAACTTGATCCAAACAGTGCAGCCACCTGCTGCCATATTCTTAATTGAACCATGTATATTTGTGTGTAGTAAGTGGTGTCCATACATATATGTTTTCATGTACAGGGAGGCCAGATGTCCTCACTGTGTATTCCCCCTCAATCACTTAGCCCCTTATCATTTATGATAATGTCTCTCACTGTAGCTTGTGTTCAGCAATACGGCTTGGATGGCTGCCAGTAAGACGAAGACTCCTCCTACTGTCATCCACCCAGCACAGGAGCACACAATCCCTTCACTCCATCTTTTTCTCTGAGTACTGGGCTTCTCATCTCAGCTCCTCACTGTTGGACAGGGAGCACTTTTTCTCACTTTAAAACAAAGAGAATAAGACTATCTACTAAGATGCTTCACTGTACGAGAAGAACATTTGCTCGACTATGTTCATAGCAGCTTTATTCATAATAACCAGAATCTAGAAACAACCTAGATGTCCCTCAACTGAAGAAAGGATTAAAAAAAACTGTGGTACATTTACACAATGGAATTCTTCTCAGCTATTAAAAACAAGGAAATCGTGAAATCTGTAGTCAAATGGATGGAACTAGAAAAGATCATCCTGAGGTGAATTAACCCAGACCCAGAAAAACACTCATGGTATAAACTCACTTATAAGGCTTATACTCATTGTAAGTCTTATAGTACAGGACAACCGTATTCACAGACCCAGAGAAGCTAAGAAATAAGAAAGGCTCAAGGAAGGATGTTTGACTCTCACTCAGAAGGGTAAATAGAAAAGATAGGGGAAGTGGTTGAGGAGAGGGAACAAGATAGGAGAGGGAGTACTGGGATAAGTGAGAGTAGGGATCAGATGTGGGGAGAGCTGGGGCAGAAGGACAGAAGGCCTGCAGAAAAAGAAAGAAAGAAAGAAAGAACGAAAGAAAGGAACTGTGGGTAGGACCACCTTTGTGACAAGCTAGAGACCAAAGTCAGGATAGGCCTTGGGAAGGATTGAGGGGGACTCTGTCTGAGACTCCTAATAACAGGGGTCATGGAGACCGAAGAGAATACCCTCTAACTAGACAAGACTTCTAGTAGAGGGAGGAAAACATCAACCCATCCACAAAAACTTCAACCAAAATTTACCCAATCTATAAGATGTGCTCAAATAAAGATAGAGCAAATAAAACAGAGATTGTCCAATCAATGCCTGGCCCAACCCAAGACCCACCCCATGGAAAAGAGACAAAATCCAATACTATTAAGGATACTCTGCTATGCTTGCAGACAAGAGCCTAGCAGAGTTATCCTCTGAGAGGTTTTACCATGCAGTGGTTCAAAACACATGCTGAGACTCACAGTCAAACATTGATTGGGCAAAGAGTAGAGAGTCTTGTAATAAAGTAGGGGTAGGGAATAAAATAATCTAGATGTGGCAGGAGCTCCACAAGAAGACCAACAGAGCCAATTAACAAGGGTCCAGAGGGGCTTGTGGAGACTGAAGCACCAAACAAGGACCATGCACGGACTCAACTGAGGACCCTTACACAGATGTAGCAATGGGCAGCTGAGGCTTTATGTGGGTCCTCTAGTATGGAGAGCAGACACTGTCTCTGAAATTGACTTTGTTGTCTGCCTTTTGATCACTTCTCCCTGGCACAGCTGCCTAGACAGGCCACAGGGGAAAAGGATCTACTGAGTCGTGATGTGACTTGATGGACTGGAGTGGGTGGGTAGGGGCTGCCCTTTTTTTGAGGAATAAGTGAGGAGAGACATGGCAAGGAGGAGTTAGGTTGGGACTGGGAGGAGAGGAAGCAGGGGTTATGATTGGGATATAAAGTGAATAAATAATTAATTAATTTAAAAATCACCATGCATTTATCAACACAAAATATCTATTAATTTTTGTGATAATATTGTCAATCTGACCTAATCTAGAATGATATAGGAGAAAAACTTTTCAGGGAAATGTGGAGTTGTCTTAACTACCTTAAGAGTCATGTGATATAAGTTTTTCAGGTGAGAGTTGATGGGTCCTTGGGTACAATCCCTCAGGCAGTGAAGTGCCCAGGCTGATTTGTGTTTCTCTTTATGTTCTCTTGGAGGTCAAGGAAGCGTGAAAGCTTGATAGGGCAATGGTCTTAGAAATTAATGTGGTGTACCCTGTATAGCTTACAAACATCATTGTATCCTGGCAACTACAATTGTATTGATTCTGAAACTTGCCATTATATGTTGTTTCTGACAAAGGTATGAAGTCTGATTGCTCTCAATAAAATTGTTGTAGCCTCAGTTGTACTGAGTCCCCTCCAACATTCCAGATTTAAGTATTCCCAGATATATCAGGTGCCCCTGACATGGTAAGTAAGCATGGGTCTTACTCTAGGCAAGCCTATGGGTCCATCTGTGAGAGATTATCTAGGCAGGGTAGTTGGATGACACCACTCTAGGAGTTGGGATTCTGAGTTGAATAACAATGAGAAAGTGACCTAAATATGAATGCTCACCATTGTCTCCTTCCAAACTGTATATGCAAAGCATCCAATCACTTCAAGGGCTTGTCACTGTAACTTTCCCACTAATATAGATTGTCTCTCCAGTTGTTAGCCAGAATAGACCCTTTCTCTCCCAAATTGCACTGCTCAGGGTATCTAATCACAGAAATTGGAAAAATAACTAATACAGAAAAGTGGTACTGGGAAATGTGGCCCACTACTATGATAAATCCAACCATGTGGTTCTTAGGTCTTTGGAACAAGTTTGTACAAATCCTGTGTCACTGGGATACAAACTTTCTATAGTACCCAAAGTAGATTAATATAGAATACGTATGTAAGATTGGGAAATAGGAATGCCAAGAAAAATACATACAGAGAAGGCCCAGTGCAAGTGCTTTCAGAAATAAATCAGTCACAGTCATAGGTGAGGGGAGTAGGGAGAAAGTGGGATGGAGGGAGGAATGGGGGATACAAGGAATGGGATAACTATTGGGATGTAATATGAAGGAATTAATAAAAAAAAAAGAAACAAATAGGGAACTTACCAGGAATTTTGCTAAATATCATTCATGCATAATTCTGGCAAGATACCTATCTGAAGTCATCAAAAAATTACTTAGGTCTAAACATCCATCCTCTTTACCTGATAAAATTCTAATATATACTCTCACACATAGCTGAATTACCAGATGTGATAGACACAGGAATTTATGTGGGGTCAATTATGTTACAAGCACAATGCTGGGATTCCATATTTTTATAATTATTTTAATTTTAAAATCATTTAACAAAGCAAAAGGAGTATATTAGCCCCCTCTCATTCTTCCCTAAAGTTTGATCCATGGTGCTCTTTGAAGAACAAAGTTGGTTTTTTACCCCAAAGAACATGAAGCATAATTGTGAAGTGTACATATCTCTTCTGTCCTGTATAACCATGCTGGTTACTCAGGAGTTAAGATCTCCTATGTTTGCATTTGTGACAACCTGTGATTTTCTGTGTTAATGTGTGACTATCCCAAGGGATGAAAGGTGCCATTAGTGGATGCAGATCTATTGCTGAGGAACTGCTAAATAAAATTAATGTCTTCATATTTACTAACCCCAAACAGAAACATATTCCCTGAGCGACTGACTGCGGAGAGGCTGTGCATCTGAACCTAATGCCCTGGAGACAACTGCCTTGTACTATAAAGAAGATCACAATTTAGTAACATCTGGTCTTTTCATTAAGCTGCAAAAGGTAGAGGAGATGAAGGGAAACACAATTATTTTGGGCTGCTAAAGTTAATTGGAGAATGATGACACAGCAGTTGGGACTGCTTCCTTGAAATATCTATCTCTACTTAGCTTCCAATAGCTACGGGAAGGATAAGCCAACTTATACTACAAACTTATGCCCAGTGAGCATGGATTAAATCTTCCCTTAAAATCCAAGCAAGAGTGACTGAGACACAAAGAACTGTGGGAATCTCTGCTCCTTCCTGAACCCTGAAGAAACAGTGGTAAAAGCCCCAGCTGCTAGTCTGGATCCTAGGGTGATCAACCAAAGCTTCAGCATTATTGCACTTTTTGTTCCTCAAGACTAGGGACAAATGAAACCAGTGGACACATGCCAGATTCAATACTCTCCACATTTCTACAAGGAACACTTAGTGCACCTCAAAATTAAAGACTTCAAGATACCAGTCATCCAGTCATGAACGAGAGTGTGTAGCCACCAGCCAACCTTGGAACTTTTCCTCCTGAATTCCTTGCAGCTAGGGACTCAGGACATGCAGCTATTCCCAGTTTCCAGACATCCTTGATAATTCAGAACTCACAAGCTTCGTTGTTTGTTAATAAAATTAAGTCATGTTTTTACAAATACAGGTTCTTATATTTTAGGAGTAAGTTGTTTGTGAGAAAAAAAAAAAAAGAATAGTAGCCAGGCTTCACAGCCAATTTCTGTGCTACTCAGATTCAGGTCCTATCTATCTGTATCCCATTGTCTGTAAGGTCTAGCCCTTCAAGATCTTTCATGTATTTTATATGATCCTCATATATTTTATCTTATATATGAATTATATTGCCTCCGCCTGTACCTCCATAGTAACTAAGTTGTGATATTTTTGTTGTTGTTGTTGTTTTGTTTTTCAAGACAAGCATTCTCTGTGTAGCCTTGGCTATCCTGGACTCACTTTGTAGACTAGATTGGCCTCGAACTCACAGTGATTCTCCTGCCTCTGCCTCCTGAGAGCTGAGATTAACGGCATGTGCCACCATGTCCCGCTAAGTGAGCATTCTTTTGTTAGTTTGTTTGTTTGTTTGTTTTTTAAACAGATAATTAGTTTATTAAACAAGGATTTACCAAGGCCTTATCACACTTCTATAACAAAGTGGTGATCAGTGATGACATAAAATGAAATTTCATAAACAACCAACATGACAAGCAATTCAAGGGGCAAATGATTCTTTTTAAAAATATTTTATTAATTTATTCATATTACATCTCAATTGTTATCCCCTCCCTTGTATCCTCTCATTCCTCCCTCCCTCTTGCTTTTCCCCTATTCCTCTTCCCTATGTCTGTGACTGAGGGGGACCTGTATATGCTCATAGGGTATCAAGTCTCTTTTTGGTAGCCTGCTAGCCGTCCTCTGAGTGCCACCAGGCCTCCCCATCGAGGGGACATGGTCAAATATCAGGCACCAGAGTTTGTGTGAAAGTAAGACCCCATTCTCCACTCAACTGTGAAGAATGTCCTGTCCATTGGCTAGATCTGGGTAGGGGTTCAAAGTTTATTGCCCATATTGTCCCTGGCTGGTGCCATAGTTTGAGCAGGACCCCTGACCCCAGATTGGCCCGTCATAATGTTCTTCTTGTAGGTTTCAAGGACCCTCTGGATCTTTCTATTTTCCCATTCTCCCATGCTTCTCTCACCTAAAGTTCCAATATGATGTCCTCCCCTCTGACCCACTTTCCCGGTAAGTGAAGAGTTTCATGGGACATGCCCCTTGGGCTAGTGTCCAGATATAAGTGAGCATATACCATTTGACTCTTTCTGCTTCTGGGTGAATTCACTCATTATGATCATTTCTAGTTCAATCCATTTGCCCACAAATTTTGGGAATTCCTTGTTTTTAATAGATGAGTAGTAGTCCATAGTGTAAATGTACCACAGTTTCTTTATCCATTCTTCTACTCAGGGACACTTAGGCTATTTCCATGTTCTGGCTATTATGAACATGGTTGAGCATATGTCCCTGTTGTGTGGTAGAGCATTTTCTGGGTATATTCGAAGGAGTGGAATATCTGGGTCTTGTGGAAGCCCTATTCCCATTTTTCTGAGAAAGTGCCTTGTTACAGATCTTGATAACCCTAAATTTCTGGAGAGGATTCTATCCCTTCAGATGTTCCACAACCTAAAATCAAATAATAGTCACTAACATTCATTGATTACATGCTATATGCCATTCATATTTTATGTCTTATAAGTCTTATTCATTTCTTGTAATAAGGTGAATATATATAATTTATCTATGTTTACACATAAGCAAAGTGTAGATGGAGAACGTTAGGTATATTATTATATACTTATGAATAGCTTTATATAAAGTTCCAGAATATTGAACATGAGACAGAGACAATGACCAAAAGCATTCCCATGATCTGTAGTAATGACAGCACTTCAATCTTATAACAAGGATAAAAATATGTCAATTAACATTCAGAGCAGAAGATACATATTTTAAAAATAAATTTTATATCACCAATATTTGTCAGTCAACATTCTGGAACTATAATAAAATACTGGAGAAAAGTAAATTGTAAAAAAAAAAAAAAAAAAAAAAAGGCTTTTCCATCTTGACTCACAATCATGGAAGCTTTAGCCAATGATCAACTGGCTGGCCCTGTTGCTTTGGTTCCATGCTGGGACATCTTATCATGGCACAGCAACATGTAGCAAGATAACGTTATTTATCTCAGCAGCAAGAGAAGAAAGGAAAAAGCGCAAAGGTCTAGGATCAT
This sequence comes from Acomys russatus, assembly GCF_903995435.1. Classification (NCBI taxonomy): domain Eukaryota; kingdom Metazoa; phylum Chordata; class Mammalia; order Rodentia; family Muridae; genus Acomys; species Acomys russatus. The sequence goes on along the minus strand of NC_067141.1, from coordinate 39,486,957 downwards.
TCAGCCTTCATTGTGACTTTGCCTCCTGATTTAAAGAGCTTCTTATTAAACTATAAAACTGAAGCCTGCACACCGCCCCTCAACAGCACAACCTTAAAGGCCAAAGCTTCACCATGTAGACCTTTGAAGGACATTCAGCATCCAAACTAGAACACGTAGCTGCTGATTTCACAGGATTGTATTGCATTCCTCGTCTTGTCACAATCCTAGATCTCATCCTTTAACTGCAGGATTTTTATTAAGTGGTCATACCAAAAAATGTGTTTAACTAATGTTTATACAGAGGCCAAAGCAGTAATTCCAATGCTTGTGTATTTTCATTATGTGAACCACCAATTTATGTCTTAAGTAACACTGAATGATTTCCAGATATATCTCATTTCTTTAAACTTTTTAAACTTATCCATAGATCAACCCAATTTTCACAGCCCTACATGAACATACAATGGGTACCTGAGCTACATGAATAGAAGACAGAGTGATCCTCCAGTTTCACATTGCTTGTCTGAATCTCACATTATCCAAATAATTTACTTTCTATTAAGATCCCAAATTTCATCACCAGCAGCTCTTTTCTGAGCCCTACACTCCTTCTATACCAGTACTCTTGCCTCTGTTCCTTGTCTGACAGCAGCATACAGGGATCTTTGGCTGACATAAATTTAATCATGCCATGCCAAATAAAATAGTCTTCAATTTTCAACATATACTCAGGGTATCGATGTCTTTTTTTAACTTTGCACCCAGTGCTAGTTGATCCCACTCTTAATTCTTCCTTCATGTGTACATGAAATGTGTCACTAGCCCTGCTCCCTCTCTCTCTCTCTCTCTCTCTCTCTCTCTCTCTCTCTCTCTCTCTCTCTCTCTCTCTCTCTCTCTGTCTCTCTCTCTGTCTCTCTCTCTCTCTGTCTCTCTCTGTCTCTCTCTGTCTCTGTCTCTGTCTCTCTCTCTCTCTCTGTCTCTCTCTCTCTCTCCTTCTGTAGTGGGCATGTGCTCTACTGCATCTGCTAACCTTGAATGTTTCCAATTTCAGTTCCCCAAGAACTGCTTAGATCAGTCATTCACCTTCCTACCCACTCATTGTCTTTTAGAGCAACACTCCCAGACAGCCCAGTTCCTGCCACACAGCAGCCATTCTCTACTGCCCCAGTCTGTGTCTCTGCCTGGCGTCTGTTTGTTCGTAACTGTATAAAATTACTTTCTGGATTTCCCTGTGAGTGGAGTCTTTGTTTCTTTGGTTCTTTTGAATATTCCTGAAACAGGGTAAGAGATTTAATACAATTCTGAATAAGTGAATAAAAGGCTCTTGGTTCGAGATAGATTTTGCTGGCCTGAAAAAAAAAGTATCCTGGACTATTAAAAAAAAAAAAAAAGCAAGATATCTGCTAGAAAACTCTTCTTACACTTGTCCAAATATTGAACTGGAAACCTTTCATGCACACACTAGGTTCTACTATCATCTGTTCTGACTTTGCTGTTCACTCGAGCGTCACCCCACCCAGAATGCGCACCAAGCTCAGTATTTGCTTCTAAGTTGTTGCTAAAATTTTTATGATTACTTTTATAATAGAAGGCCTGATTTGTCCTTTCTACCACTCCCAACTTCAGTAATCACAGTATGTTTATCAATACAAAACTCACAGAATGTTAATACTTAGAGTAATATCATGTGGATATTTAATGTGTCTTCCTGTCTTCTAAAGATAGTGAATGATGCAGTCTCCTAGGACATGAAATCCTTAATAACTAGAAACCTTATCACCACACATCTCATGTTATTTCATTGCAGTTTTTTTATTGGAAAAATATGAATGAGGTGCAGTAATTTTAGAAAAGGAATAGACAATGTTTCTTAAACTAAAACATGCACTGTGTATCTGAGGAAATAATTCCTTTCCTACTATTTAATATTCAAAAATAAAGACACATGTCCATGAGAAGCTAAATAAAAACTGTTTATACTTTTCAAAAACTAGAAATCGCCTGAATGCCCTTCATATATGCATAGTCATGGTTAGTTGAAACAATGGTGAAAAAGTCACAAGCAAAGGAGTGAACTATCAGTGTTTGTAATGTCTTAGATGGGCATTAACAATATCATGACAAATGTAAAATCTGTCAGTCTTACAGAGAGAGTTCAAAGCAGTACTATCAGGTGTAACAGACAGGGAAAAGTCAGAGTGCAGAAGGAACATGTGGGTGAGGTTTGCAACTGACAAGGATCCTGTGACTTCAATATTCCCATGGCTTCAGAAGTTTAAGGCAGTTAGGTGTATAAACTGTGAGCAGAAAACCTTATAGTTTACCACATAACAACTAAAATTACACAGGGAGACAAGCACAGCACACACATACACGTAGATGTAGCATGACATGGCATTCTAGAATGAGTCCTGGGACTCAGAAACTAGAAAAGTAAATTGAACATTCTTCTCTGAGACAGATACACCTAGGTACCCTGAGAGGTGACTCTCAACCAGCCGGTGTACAAACTGCCAGCCAAGAACTCTGAACAGATTTCTTCTGTACAACTTGCTTAGACCACTAACTACAGGAGAGTCGCCCTGAGAAAATGGAAAATCCCAAGGACCCATCTCCTAAATTCTACTGTCATTTTATGCAATTTCATTTAATTTCTTATATTTTCATCCAGGAAGATGAGAAGTAGCTTCTGTATATTTTTCCCCAGTACTCTGCAAAATTGAACTGACAGAGTTCTGGCTTAGCTTCTAAGTGCTCGTCATTTGTATTGTTTCTTGTTATTTGTTCTGTCTTCTGCTTTTCTTCCTTATCTCAAATATTTCATAAAATATATCTTCTATGTTTACTCCCTGTGCTACAAATAAATATTTCTAACTCATTGGATACTTTTAATTGTCATGTAATTCTGTTTAAGCTTTTATAGACATTTTTCTTTATAATGTCTCTAAAATTCAAATATTTTAGAAGAAAATAGATGAAAATGTTTATAATCTATGATGATATGAATAATTTCTAAGTTCAATATTAAAAATTTAATATATGAAAGAAAAATTAAATAGGTTTGGCATATTAAAGATTATAAATCTGCATTTCTAAGGGAATTAAAAGCTGAGCATTTGTACATATATTAAATGAGGTATTTGCAATCTATATATCTTACACAGGGATCACATCCAGACTAAAGTAGAATTCTAAAATTCAGCATTTTTAAAATCCATTTTGAAAATGGACAACTAATCTGTACAACTTCATTGAAGGGATAATACTGGTAGGAAATATACCAGTCATAAGCTGTTCATTGTAGCAAGCTTTTGGAGACGTTCAAATTAAAAGCAAAATACAAGCTGACATGTAATGACAATCACTCCTCGTGACAAATATGGGCATAGCTTTTCAAAGTAAGACCAATAGTTGCCCACTCAGAGTGGCTAGCCTTGACACCATATACATAACACCAACATAAAAGGATTACTTAGAAGGTTATACATATATATGTTTTATATATATATATATATATATATATATATACTTGTGCATACACTTGCATACTTACACACACACACACACACACAAATACAAACACATTGCAATAATAATCAAAGAAAAACAGCTATCAACTTGAGGCAGGGGCACACAAGAGCAGTTTGAGGGAGGGTATGTGGGAGGGCCTGGTGTGAAGACATGGAAAGGGAGAAGTGATACAATTTAAAATATATGTTAAATACTAAGACCATTAAAAATTCATGATGATGCCAAGAAACCAAATGACTCAAACAAACCTTGAGAGTGGAATATGAAATGGTAGAGACACTTAGCAAAATAGCTATGCATTCCCTGTAAAACTGAATATGCAAATATCAAGGAATATAACAATGCTATCCTTGGATATTTATCTCAAGGAAGTAAAAAAAAAATCATATTTTCACACAAACTCATACACAAATGTCTGTAACAGATTTATCAATATAGCTCCAAACTGGCAACCAAAATGTTTTTTCTTATGCATTAATGGTGAATGCAAACACAGTCCATACATACAGGAGCCCACTGAGGATTGCCACTTCTAGAATAGAGCTCCAAAATTTATGTTTATAAAAAAAACAGTTCCACAGTTATAATTGGCATCATTATATTATACAACATTTTGAAATCTTATTATCTGGAGGACAGGACAGGCAGTGGTGGCTCATGCCTTTAATTTCAGCACTTGGGAAGAAGAGGCAGAAGTGTTCGAGGCCAGCCTGGTCTATAGAATGAATTCCTGGACAGCCAGGCCTATACAGAGAAACCCTGTCTCAAAAAACAACACAGGACAAAAATAAAATATGGAACACAAGCTAGGGACTCCCAAGAGCTGGGGATGTGGGAGGTAGAGAGTGCTGTAACTATGAAAGAACCTTATTCGAAACCTATTTGGAAGACAGTGTCTAAATGGCTGTAAAAATGTTTATATGTTTTTTAAAGCAATTAGTTTTGAGAATTCCATTCATGAATATTTTGTACTTATACCTTTCTGTCCCTTCTTTTCTTTTTTAATTTATTCTTGTTACATCTCAATGGTTATCCCATCCCCTGCATCCTCCCATTCTTCCCTCCCTCCCATTTTCCCCTTATTCCCCCTCCCCTATAACTGTTCCTGAGGGGGGTTACCTCCCCCTGTATATGCTCATAGGGTATCAAGTCTCTTCTTGGTAACCTGCTATCCTTCCTCTGAGTGCCACAAGGTCTCCCCCTCCAGTGGACATGGTCAAATGTGAGGCACCAGAGTACGTGAGAAAGTCATATTGCACTCTCCACCCAACTGTGGAGAATGTTCTGACCATTGGCTAGATCTGGGGAGGGGTTTAAAATTTACCACCTGTATTGTCCTTGGCTGGTGCCTTAGTTCAAGGGGGACCCCTGGGCCCAAATCTGCCTATCATAATGTTCTACTTGTAGGTTTCTAGGACCCTCTGGATCCTTCTACTTTGCTATTCTCCCATGCTTCTCTCATCTAGAGTCCCAATAGGACGTCCTCCCCTCTGTCCCAGTTTCCTGGTACGTGAAGGCTTTCGTGGGGCATGCCTCTTGGGCTAGTATGCAGATATAAGTGAGTATATACCATTTGAGTCTTTCTGCTTCTGGGTTAACTCACTCATTATGATCATTTCTAGCTCAATCCATTTATCCACAAATTTCAGGAATTCCTTGTTTTTAATAGCTGAATAGTATTCCGTAGTGTATATGTACCACAGTTTCTTTATCAATTTTTCTACTGATGGATACTTAGGCTGTTTCCATGTTCTGGCTATTATGAATAAGGCTGCTATGAACATGGTTGAGCAAATTTTCTTGTTTGTGCGGGAGCATCTTCTGGGTATATTCCAAGGAGTAGAATAGCTGGGTCGTGAGGAAGCCCTATTCCCATTTTTCTGAGATAGCACCAGATAGATATCCAAAGTGGCTGTACTAGTTTGCATTCCCACCAGCAATGGGGGAGTGTTCCTCTCTCCCCACATCCTCGCCAGCATGTGGTGTTGCTTGAATTTTTGATCTTAGCCATTCTGATGGGTGTAAGATGAAATCTCAGTGTCGTTTTGATTTGCATTTCCCTGATGACTAAGGAGGTTGAGCATTTCTTTAAGTGTTTCTCAGTCATTTGATATTCCTCTGTTGAGAATTCTCTGTTTAGTTCCAAGCCCCATTTCTCAATTGGGTTATTTGGTTTGGTGGTGTTTAATTTCTTGAGTTCTTTATATATTTTGGATATTAGACCTTTGTCAGATGTAGGGTTGGTGAAGATCTTTTCCCAGTCTGTAGGCTGTCACTTTGTTCTCTTGACAATGTCTCCTGCCTTACAGAAGCTCTAAGCCTCATGAGGTCCCATTTATTAATTGTTGGCATTAAGGCCTGGGCTGTTGGTGTTCTGTTCAGGAAGTTGTCTCCTGTGCCAATATGTTCCAGGCTCTTCCCCACTTTTATTCTAAGTGACTTAATGTCTCTGGTTTTATGTTGAGGTCTTTAATCCAGTTGCCTTTTTTCACACATAGACCTCCAGTTAGACCAGCACCATTTGTTGAAGATGCTATCCTTTTTCCATTGAATGGATTTGGCTTCTTTGTCAAAAATCAAGTGACCATATGTGTGTGGATTCATATCTGGGTCTTCGATTCGATTCCACTGATCAACCAGCCTGTTGCTGTGCCAGTACCATGCTGTTTTAATTACTATTGCTTTATAGTACAGTTTGAGACCAGGTATGGAGATTCCTCCGGAGCACCTTTTATTGTACAAGATTGTTTTAGCTATTCTGGGTTTTTTGTTTTTCCATATGAAGTTCAGAATTGAACTTTCAATGTCTTTTAAAAAATTGTGTAGTTATTTTGATAGGGATTGCATTGAATCTGTAGATTGCTTTTGGTAGGATGGCCATTTTTACTATGTTAATTCCCCCTATTCATGAGCAAGGAAGATCATTCCATCTTCTGATGTCATCTTCAATCTCTTTCTTTAGAGTTTTGAGAATTTTCAAACAAGTCTTTCACTTGCTTAATTGGAGTAACTCCTAAATATTTTATATTGCTTGTGACTAATGTGAAGGGGGTGGCTTTCCTAAATTCTTCCTCTGCAAACTTGTCATTTGTGTATAGGAAGGCTACAGACTTTTTTGAGTTAATTTTGTATCCAGCCAATTTGCTGAAGGTGTTTATCAGCTGTAGGAGTTCTCTGGTGGAATTTTGAGGGTCACTTATGTACACTATCATATCATCTGCAAATAGGGATAATTTGACTTCCTCCTTTCCTATTTGGATACCCTGGATCTCCTTTTGTTGTCTTATTGCCCTGGCTAGAACTTCGAGTACTATATTGAAGAGATATGGAGAGAATGGGCAGCCTTGCCTTGTTCCCAATTTTAGAGGAATTTTCTTGAGTATCTCACCATTTACTTTGATTTTGGCGATTGGCTTGCTGTATATAGCCTTTATTATGGTGAGGAAAGTGCCTTGTATCCCAGATCTCTCTAAAACTTTAAACATGAATGGGTGTTGGATTTTATCAAATGCTTTCTCTGCATCTAAAGAGATGATTACGTGGTTTTTTATTTTCAGTTTGGTTATATGGTGGATTACATTGATGAATTTCCGTATATTAAACCATCCCTGCATGCCTGGAATGAAGCCTACTTGGTCATGATGAATGATATCTTTGATGTATTCTTGTATTCGTTTTGCAAGTATTTTATTTAGTATTTTTGCATCGATGTTCATAAGAGAAATTGGTCTGAAATTCTCTTTCTTTGTTGAGTGTTTGTGAGGTTTAGGTATCAATGAGACTATGGCCTCATAGAATGAATTTGGTAATTTTCCATCCATTTCTATCTTTTGGAGTAGCTTGAATAGTATCAGTATTAGCTGGCCCTGAAGGTGTGGTAGAATTCTGCACTGAAACCATCTGGCCCTGGGCTTTTTTTGGTTGGGAGACTATCAATGATTTCTTGTATTTCTGTAGGGGAAATGGGACTATTTAGCCTGTTTATCTGTTCTTCACTCAACTTTGGCAAGTGGAATTGATCAAGAAAATCATCTATTTCCCTTAGGTTTTCAAATTTTGTGACATATGTGCCTTCAAAGTAGGATCTTATGATTCTTTGTATTTCTTTAGTGTCTGTTGTTATGTCTCCCTTTTCATTTCTTATTTTATTGATTTCAATACTGTCTCTCTGCCTTTTAGTTAGTTTGGCTAACAGTCTGCCTATCTTGTTGGTTTTCTCAAAGAACCAGCTCTTGGCTTTGCTGATACTTTGGACTGTTTTCTTAGTTTCCAGTTTGTTAATTTCAGGCCTGAGTTTGATTATTTCCAGACATCTACTCCTTTTGTGTGTTTCTGTTTCTTTTTTTTCCTAGGGTTTCCAGTTGTGTCGTTAAGATGCTTATGTGCGATGTTTCCAATTTCTTTTTAAAGGCACTTAGTGCTATGAATTTTCCTCTTTGCACTGCTTTCAATGTATCCCACAAATTTGGGTTTGTTGTTCCTTCATTTTCATTGAGTTTCAGAATCTCCTTGATTTCTTTCTTTATTTCTTCCCTGACCCAGGTATCATTTAGCAGAGATTTGTTTAGTTTCCACGTATGTGTAGACTTTTTGTTATTTCTGTTGTTGTTGAATTGCAGCCTAAGAGCATGGTGATCTGATAGGATACAAGGTATTATTTCAATTCTCTTGTATCTGTTGAGACTTACTTTGTGACCTACGATGTGATCAATTTTGGAGAAGGTTCTATGGGGTGCAGAGAAGAAGGTATATTCTTTCTTGTTTGGGGGAAAGGTTCTATAGATATCTGTTAGATCCATTTGACCCATGACATTGGTTAATGATGTTATTTCTCGGCTTAGTGTCTGTTTCAATGACTTATCCTTCAGTGAGAGTGGGGTGTTGAAGTCTCCCACTACTATTCTGTGGTGATCAATGTGTGGTTTAAGCCTTTTTAGCAGATCTTTTAAAAATGTGGGTGCCCTTGTATTGGGAGCATAGATGTTCAGAATTGTAATGTCATCTTGGTTGACGTTACCTTTGATGAGTATGAAGTGTCTGTCCTCATCCCTTTTGATTAATTTTGGTTGAAAGTCTATTTTGTTCAATATTAAAATGGCTATGCCTGCTTGCTTCTTGTGACCATTTATTTGCTTGGAATATTTTTTTCCAACCTTTTACCCTGAGGTAATGCCTATCGTTATGGGTGAGATGTGTTTCTTGAATGCAGAAGAATGTTGGATCTTTTTTATGCACCCATTCAGTTAGTCTGTGTCTTTTTATAGGAGAATTGAGACCATTTATGTTGAGAGATATTAATGACCAGTGACTGCTAAGAGTCTTAATTTTGATGTTGTTTCCAGTCGAGCATTTGTGTAGTTGTGTTTTTGCCATGGGATAGTTATCTATTTCCTGAGTAGTTTTGGTTGTAGTTTGACCCTTTGGGATGGAGTTTTCCTTCTAGTACCTTCTGTAAAGCTGGATTTGTGGATAGGTACTGTTTGAATTTGTTTTTGTCATGGAATATTTTGTTTTCTCCATCAATGGTTATTGATAGTTTTGCTGGGTAAAGTAGTCTGGCCTGGCATCTGTGGTCTCTTAGGGTTTGCAGGATCTCTGTCCAGGCCCTTCTGGCTTTTATGGTCTCTGCTGAGAAGTCGGGTGTAATTCTGATAGGTTTGCCATTAAATGTTATTTGGCCCTTTTCCCTTGCAGCTTTTAATATTTTTTCTTTGTTCTGTATGTTTTGTGTTTTGATTTATGTGGCGGGCAGTTTTTCTTTTCTGGTCAATTCTATTTGGTGTTCTGTAGGCCTCTTGTATGTTTATAGGCATCTCTTTCTTTAGATTGGGGAAATTTTCTTCTATGATTTTGTTGAGAATAGTTTCTGGGCCCTGGAGTCTGATGTCTTCTCTTTCTTCAATGCCTATTATCCTCAGATTTCTTCTTTTCATGGTGTCCTTAATTTCTTGGATGTTTTGTGTCAGGAGTTTTCCAGATTTGGCCTTTTCTTAATGGATGCTTCAAGATCTGTGATTGTGTCTACTGAACCTGAGATTCGTTCTTCCATCTCTTGGATTCTGTTAGAAAAGCTCACCTCTGTGTTGCTCGCCTTCTTCTCTGAGGTCTCACGTTCTCGTTTTTCTTCTGTTTGTGTGTTTATCTTTGAATCCATTTCGACCTTCAGGTCTTGAACTGATTTTTTTATTTCTTTCATCTGATTTTTCTGTATATTCCTGAGTTTCTTACATTGCCACTTTATAGGTCTTCAGAGCTTGAACCGTTTTATTTATTTCTTTCATCTGGTTGTTTGCATTTTCCTGAAATTTTTCCAGTTCCACTCTATGTGCTTCTTTTATGTCTCTCACCTGTTTGTCTGCGTCTTCCTGCACTTGATTACAAATTTTATTTGTTTCCTCCATTACCATACTCATTACCAAGGATTTGAGGTCATTTTCTTGTGTTTCCATTGTGTTTGAGTTCTCTGGGTTGTTTTCTTTGGGATAGCTGGAACCTGGAGACGCCATGTTGTTTTGCGGTTTTTGCGTATGCTTTTATGCTGTCCTTTAGACATCTTGCCATCTTTGTTTTTGTTGGGTAGCTTCCAGATTTGGGTGGATGATAGTTTCACTTGTTTTCTCACGATTTCCGTAGGCTGGAAGCTCTGATCCTTCACTGGTGTGGATGGTAGGAGGTTAGCCCTGTTGTTATGGGCTCTCACAGCCAGTGATCCTCAGCTCTCCTGTGCTGTGGGTTCTGCAATAGTTCTGGGTCTCTGAATGAGCGTTGGGTCAGGCCAAGGTAGCCACAGCCTTCTGTGTCCCCTGCCAAGGCGAGCCAGGGATACTGGCCCCAAACCAAGCATCGAGGTCAGCTAGATTCTCAAGGCCTGAACTGTCTGCCGCGCTCAGCTAGGGATTCTGGGCCCAAAATGCACACAGGGTTCAACCAGAATTTTTGGGCTGGGACTGCGCACCAAGCTCAGCTAGGGGCTTTTGGCCCAAAGTGCGTGCTGTGGTCAGTTATTGACTCAGGGCCCGAACCATCCGCCAAGCTCAGCTAGGAATTCTGGATTCAAACTGCACACTGTGTCCAACCAGAGTCTTAGAGCCGGGACTGTGCCAAAAGCTCAGCTAGAGTCTCTGGGACCAATCTGTCTGCCAAGCACTGTTAGGGACTCTGGCCCCAAACTGCACGCTGAGCTCCACCCGAGTCTCCGGGGTGGATTTGTGCACCGAGCTCAGCCAGGGACTCTGGACTCACACTGCACGCTGAGATAAGCCAGGGACTCCGGGCCTAAACTGCGTGGATATTCCAGCCAGAGTCTTGGGGCCGCTGAGCCTGTCCGCACAGCTCAGCTAGAGTCCTTGGACCCAATCTGACCGGCAAGTCCAGCTAGGGCCCCTGGCATGAATCTGCGTGCTGACCTCAGTCCGTGTCAGTGCCCTAGAACTGCCCGCTGAACTGAGCTAGTGTCTAGGGCAAACTGCTCGCTGAGCTGAGCTAGTGCCTCCGGTGGAACTGAACGCCCCACCCTGCCTGCGTCACAGCAGGAGAACTGTAGTTAAGCTGAGCTAGCACCTCTGGTGAAACTGAGTGTTCTGCCCAGTCTGATTCACATCAGGAGAACTGCGGCTGCGCTGAGCTAGTGCCTAGGGTGGAACTGAGTGCTCCGCCCAGCCTGCATTGCAGCAGGGGAGCTGTGGCTGCGCTTAGTTAGTGCCTTGGGAAGAATTGCTTGCTGAGCTGAGCCAGCGTCTCCACGGCACTGCGCACTGAGCTGAACCCGGGACTCTGGGTTGAACTGTCTGCCTAGTCTAGTTTGGGTCTCAAGGCACCACGCGACCCAAATCCTGTCCAGAGTCCCCTCTCCCACAGCAACTCCCACCGGCCACCACTCCAAATGCCTCCACTGGAAGGCTCTGAGCTGCAAACCTCAGCCGCCGCCACTGCTGATGCTGGTGCTGCTGGTGCCGCTGCTGCTCCGATCTGAGAAAATCCATGCTCCTCCCATGTGCAGGGGCATGCAGGTCCTCCGCACCCTGGTCCCTCCGAACTGTGGAGCGCTCCTGCTGCCGTGGTGTGGGGACCTTGGTGTTCCTGGCTCAGAAATCTGTGCAATTCCCTGAATTGTTCACTGGAGCTTCCAAACATGGTCCACACTGCTCTCCGCCATCTTGGATCTCCTTCTGTCCCTTCTTAAGCCATCTACATCTGTATCCATTGACCACTCATGCTATCACCAACTTTTTTTAGCTCCTCTGCTGAAAGATGTCCTGATAACGTCTACTTATACTTTACTATCCAGCAGCACAGCGTGAGTTCTTACTCATGACTATAGTTTAGTTCCTAGTGGTAAATGCAACCTTTTATGGTATATTTTTATCATTATTTAAAGCAGTTATTTATTTTTACTTTTCCGGGAGCTTTCATTATGCTAGAATATTGCATTTTAATATTTTTGCATTAATTGCTGTTCTGATTTGATTTCTGCTTCTATAGACTGAAGTTGTAACCTTGTTGACTGCTGTAGAGCTTTGCATCATTCTCAAAGACCTAGAATAAATCACTCTTCATCTCTGGGTGATGGTCTTTTTATATTTTATTTCATTTAATTTCCTAATGTTTTTTTTTTTTTCGTTTTGAATTTTGGTATTGAGGATATGATAGCCTTGTACAAATCTATCAACAATATCAATGTTATTCTGACATAGAAGTGTGCTGTCTTTAAACATACTCTGTCAATTTTGTTAAATGGAAAATGTCTACTTGGACTCTTTTCTCAAGGCACGTAACATTTTGTTTTAACAGTGCTGTTTTTAAATTTAACTGGCATTTTATCTAGTTTCTTTAGCAAGTTTATTTTCTCACACCATGTCAACAATCATGTGATGATATGATATATGTTGTTGACCTGTTGTTGTACATAATGACAGAGAGCTATATTTTAGAAATGCATAAAGTACTACTCCAAAATCTTTTACTAACAAACTGTTGGATTTTTGTTAAGCTTATGAAAGCTCCATTTTTCTCATGCCATGGTTTCATGAAAATATTTCAAAGTTCTTATCTCATCAAAACAATCACTAGCAATGGAATTTAAGCAAAGTGCATATGGCATGAATGTTTTACTCAAAACATTTAAGGATACTGTATTTTGTGGAAAGAGTATTATATATGGAAATAGAACATGTGAGTTCATATCCCTGCTCTACTACTAGCTTGCAGTACCAGGCGATGAAAAACATCATGCTTGTTATTAGATGTAATAGAGATGCTGGCATTGATATCATATACAGAAATATTAAGGAGTATGTGGGAATCAACACTTTGTAAATCCGTGACTAGAACCATTTGCATTTTGTTGTGTCTTTATACAACTTCAAATTTACCAACCTTTCATGAAGATGTATGCAATGTTGAGGTCGACATACCCACATACTATTTATATGTTTTCAGTACATACTGTGGATCTCAAATGTACCTAGCTGAGAAGTTGAAATGCTCTGCCAGATGTATAAACCTAAAAGAGCTTTAAATGTGATCCCTTGACAAAGCAGTCATGTTTCTGGGTTAAAATTCCTCTACACACAATGTTGACAAACTCTTGGGGAAATTCTGAATTAGGAAAGATCAATTAATGCACTGTACTATTAAACATCTGTTTAAACAAAAAGTTCTTCTTTGATTAATACAAAAAACTATATAAAACTTGTACTTTTCATAAAACTTCCAGTGAATTGTATTTTTCTCAGAAGAAAAAAAAAGCAAAGAAATCAGTCAAGAAAGTGATATTTGTTAAACAACAGTTTTTTCTTGCTAAGCTAAAGATAAAGTTGGATTAAGTAATTGAAGTCTGAAAATGGTAAGATTTCTTTTAAAGAAAGAAGAGTGATCTTTCAATGGCTTCAGAGGAAGCTGAGGATCTAGGGTGGGGTTAGGACTTATGGGGGTTTGAATAGGTATGGCCACAGACTCATGTATTTGAATGTTTGGCCCATGGGGAGTGGCACTATTAGAAGGTATGGTCTTGTTGGAGTAGGTATGGCCTTGTTGGAGGAAGTGTGTCACAGTGGGGTAGACTTTGAGGTCTCCTATGCTCAAGCTCCAGGCAGGATGGAAGACAGTCTCCTCCTTGCTGCCTGTAGACCAAGATGTAAAACTCTCAGCTTCACCATTATAATAATGGACTAAACCGTTGAAACTGTAAGCCAGCTCCAATTAATTGTTGTCCTTTATGAGAGTTAACTTGGTCATGATGTCTCTTCAGGACACTAAAAGGCAAACTAAGATAGGACTTAACTCTTCGTAAAGCACAGTGGGACTGGGGGAAGTTCCACATTACCTAGAAGTGCTCACATTTGCTAAGGATCCTAGTGTTCAGATCAGTCCTGAATTCATGTAGGATCTATTGATACATGCGGTGTTATACATCCTTCAACAACTTCAAAGGAAGCTGCAGAGCCGGCTGAGGTGGGGAGTAGATTTAAAGCATTAGACTCATGGGTATTCAGAAAGGTTTGCTTTTTCCCAGGAGATTAAAAAATAGCCAAGAAATCATTCTAAGGACCAGACTGGGCTCAGGCCAAGGATTTCAGGGATATCTGCAGACACAAGAAGGAGGAAGCCTTAGCTGACAAAGAGCAATCCAGGCCCTCAGAGACAGAGATTTTTTTTCCTTAAATTTCAGTTTCACAAAAGAAAAGTACACGTCAAACATAGTAGGACTTTGTCTATCCTACAATGATTGGTGCAAATGCCACCATGAAGGGTGGGAGAGAAGGCAAATAGAATTTTTTAAATGATAATACACAAAATAATGAATGTAATATTCAGCCAACAAACTGACTCTAGGTGCACATGTCCAAGTGCAGAAATAGAAACAACATCGAAAACACAGATATGTGCTCCTCTACAAATCAGTAACAATAGAACAATGGTGTTATATAACATTTTAGGTTATATAATGAATTGGAAGAACTATCTAACAAATAATTCAAAAGGTTGACCAAAAGTATGCTCAAACAATTCAACTAAAATGTAAATACAATTCAAGGGGAAAAAAAGCAAAGATGGATAAAATGCAGAAGTTCACCAAATATATAAAAACAGAGACCTGAAGAAAACCCAAAATGAAATGATGTTGGAAGTGAAAGCCTCAGTAAGTCAAATGTTAACCTCAGTGTGGAATTCTCACCAACAGAATGGGTCACATAGAAAATAATCAAGGCAAGAAGACAAGATAGAAAATTTTTATTACTCAGTTACAGTCAGCAATACGTTTAAAAAAATGTAAACATAGACCCCACAAAAAAAAATAAGTTTTGGATTATGTGCACTCAAAATCACCACAGTGAAGGTACAGAGAGTATTTTCAATCAAACTATGGAAGAACATTTTCCAAGCATAGAGAAAGCAATGCCCATCCTTGCACAAAGTTCTTCAGAACTTAAATAGCCATGGCCATAAAAGAAACCCAACATATATTATTGCTAAAATATTAAAAACACATACCATGAAAGGATATCAAAATCTGGAAGAGAAAGATTGAACTACTCATAAAGGTAGGCCCAATTAGAATAGCAGCTATTGATTCAAGAGAAATTTTTAAAACAAAAGGGTTCTGAAAACATGTTTTCCAGGAAGCAAAAGACATCAATTGTCAAGTCAGAACATCAAAGCCAGGAAAATCTTTTATACAGGCTGAGCAAGTACTATTTAGGAATATATATTTATCTGTATACATGAATATATACATATATGTGTATGTATGAGTGTGTCTGTAAAATCAATTTGTAGAAAAAGAAACCATGAATTTAAAAAGCAAGAAGAGATATGTGGGAGGGGCCAGAGGGAGGAAAGGGAAGGGAGAAATGATGTAAGTAGATCACATTCTCAAAAACATTGAAAAGTGACCTATAGGCTGGAGTGATACTGCAGCAGTTAAGAGCATTTGCAGCTCTTTCAGAAGACAGAGGTTTGATTTTCCAACATCCACACAGTGACTCACAAATGTTCTAGGGGTTCTGCATCTATGTGACTCCCATACATACATGTGAGTGAAGCATTCATGAACAGAAGATTAAAAATTAAAAAATAATCTATTAACCTAAAAGCTATTGAAAGAGAAATAAAAGTCAACCAAATATACAAAAGCATGTATGGCTTTTCCATGATAAAGGGAGATTAAAGGAAAGTATAGCCACCAAACCAGCTCTACAGAAGCGACATGAAGGAACGCTCTGTCTCATGTATAGTTGTTTCAGTGTTTTCAGCCTCTGAATGTCTACGCATTTAAATTTTTTTGGAAAAGTATAAAAGAAAAACATTGAGAGATGCTTCTAGTTGAAGTCAATTGTGACAACATTAATATTCCCAGAGAATCCCTCTACCCACACACCCAATGCCCCAACTAGCCAGAGAATCCATTTCACTAATGCCTCTCAAAAGACAAAGTTTCAAAATGTTTTAAAATATTTTTTCTCATCAGAAGCCCAAGCCACAAAGGATTTATTGCAATGGAACTTATAGACAAGGTTTATGGTGAAAGCATTTTTTAAACAGGATATTAAAAATCTGAAGTGTGTGTGTATGTGTGTGTGTGTGTGTGTGTGTGTGTGTGTGTGTGTGTGTACTGAACCTTTCTTTGCTATCTTCAGAAATCTTTTGAAAAGTTGGGGAAGATAGAAGAGAAGAGTCAGAGATGTCAGATGGCTTTAAGGAGACCGTGTCTTCTGGACACAGCTGGGCATCACACATTTAAACTCATGATGGTTGTGAAAATCTGCATAAGACCTCTCCAAACTCAAGTCCATGCAATCCAGTGTAGAAAGGGGAATTGACCACAAAGTTTCTTTTTTTTTTTTTTTTTTATTAATTTATTCTTGTTACATCTCAATGTTTATCCCATCCCTTGTATCCTCCCATTCCTCCCCCCCCCATTTTCCCATTATTCCCCTCCCCTATGACTGTTCCTGAGGGGGATTACGTCCCCCTATATATTCTCATAGGGTATCAATGACCACAAAGTTTCATCCCTAACTAAGGAATGATTGGCATTTGACAAATACTAGATTTGGGATACTTATTTTTTTCTAAGAGTATAGTTCCTGCTAAACCAAACAGTTGGGCTTACCAATTCCGTAGGGAAATGTCAAAGTCCAAGAATATTTGGGCAGTAAAAATTGGTCTTGATGGGTTGTAAAAAATGATACAAAGTTGGGTTGACAAAGAAGGCGGTGTGGATCTACAAAAAGACT
Organism: Acomys russatus; assembly: GCF_903995435.1. NCBI lineage: Eukaryota > Metazoa > Chordata > Mammalia > Rodentia > Muridae > Acomys > Acomys russatus. The sequence goes on along the minus strand of NC_067141.1, from coordinate 39,470,206 downwards.
TGTGGGAAGAAAGTGAATTGGTTAAAATACATTGTATAAATCTCTCAAATAGTAAATACAAATTAATAAAATGAATTGGAAGATGAGTGAAATGTAAGAGGGGAGGCATGGACTAAGGGAAATGACACTAAGGAAAAAGAAAGCACTATCAGTAATATTTACCGTTCTCCCTCTCTTATGATGGTGAGCAATACTAAAATTGAACAACTTATTCCAAATAAATGTCAAAATGAAGGAATTCCTCAGAAAGGTAATATAGGCTATGACATAAAACACTTTCTTAGACTTCAAAAAGGTGGTACTTCACATTTAAATGTAAGTACATACAAATATTTTAATTATGTTACTAATATTTCTCAATCCACAAAGCTTCAAAACATTTAAAAATATTTTCCCTCAGCAGGTTTTCTTGTTAAGAAACGTATAGGCAAGGTTTATGTTGAAAATATTCTCTGAAACAAGATTGTAAGAAAACCACAAAACTTCAAACAATCACAACAGTAAGAATTGTCTTTGTTTGAAATTTAAAAAGACAGTATATAATGTAAAGAGGGGAGTGATTGATTGGACATCTAAAATTCTATCAAGAGACAGAAAACTGACAACCCATCCATGAGTTCATTTAAGTTACCTTTCTTGGCCAACAAGGAAGACAAAGTAATTTTTGTTGGTATGAAATGAACCAATATCCAAGAATGGAGAATAGCTCCATTGAAGGTGATTTTTGTTCTACTGTTTTAATAAAACATCATGACCAAGGCAAATTGTAAAAGAAAGCCATTGTTTTCTTGGTTTCAGAATTCAGAGAAATAGAAACTGTGACTACTATGGTAGGTAGCACAGAACAGGGAGCATCATGTGAGAGCAACAGCTGAGAACTCACATCTAGATCCCAGGGCAGGAGGCAGAGAGCATACTGGGAATGGTAAGACTATTGTGAAAGGCCAAAATTTCCTCCTTAAGCACTGAGACCACACTTTCTAAGCCTTTCTAGTTAGTTCTACCACAATATATTACCAAATGGTATTAGAAACCAAGGACTCAAATATCCTAACCTATGGGGTCCATTTAATTCAAACGACTAATAGGGAGGGTGAGAATAAAACACATGCTATCATTCAAGAGATCTTGAATACCAAGTGGTTTTTTTCTCTCCTTTCTCAAATCTTGTGGTAACTATCACAAGTTCTTTTGACTTCTTCATCAAGGTGGGCGTGCATAAGGAAGACACTTTGTTTTCTTAGTTCATAGTAAGAGTGGTATTGACTATTGAACCCCTTTACATGACAAGATTGTGGGCTCTGAGGTGATGCTTTAATGGAAGATAACATGCTTCAAAGATATGACTATTATTTGCATACAGAAAGAATATGGATCACACTTTACAAAAGGAATGTTATATGATAAGCAGCCTGTAAGATGCCATCCAATGATACTTGTCTCTTCTAGTGAGTGTAGACTGTACTTAATACTGTATTGTGAGAACTCTAGGTAAATGTATGTGATTCAGAGACTTGGTAATAAAAGCCAGTGTAAGTAAATATCAGTCATCCTGGTGTACAACTTGAATCCCAACACTTGAGAGTCAGGGCCAGCAGCCATCCTGGGTAACACAATAAATTCCACTATAACTGGTTTACATAGTGAGACTCTCTCTCTCTCTCTCTCTCTCTCTCTCTCTCTCTCTCTCTCTCTCTCTCTCTCTCTCTCTCTCTCTCAAAAATGACCCCCTATTCCATATTCAATGTCACAATCATCCCTCAAGAGTGGCCTACATGATTGAAAACTGAGATCATCTGAGAACAGCCAGATGAGAACATGGAATCTACGCTTACATACAAAGCTGAGCAAAGCTTTATTGGAGTGATGTTCCAACCAATAATTTGACTAGAACCTTGTAAGAGACTATGAGCCCAACCCATCTATCCTAACTAGTCCCAAATTCTTGATTCTTAGAACTCTCAGTGAGTTCAAGAACAACCAACCACTACTATGATATCTGACACTTGGAGAAATTTGCTATGGAGGAATAGACAACATGGCAACATACAATTAAATGAACCAAGTCTGAGAAAAGAGATAAGTAGATTTACATTTCAACCCCAGCACAAAAATCATCTCACCTCTTTTTATAACTGTCATATGCAGTCAACCAATGAGAGGCAGTGTTTGGAGAAAACACAGAACATTCTCAGCCAATCGGCACTGCTTTGCAGTAGAGCCAATATTTTCAAATATTTCAGCCTTTGAATGTTATAAATCATTTCTGCCCTATTTATGTCCTTCTAATGAATGTTAAATAAATAAAATGTTATGCCAAAGTCTGGAAAAGAGGGTATGTATGTTTCAGACTCATCTTCCATTAAATTTCCTAAATATATGATCATCAGAAAAAAAGACTGAAGCTCTTTTGATGGCATTGCAGCCCAGGAGAGCACAGAATACCAGTCAAGGGTAATTTGTGCAGTGAAAGAAAGCAAGGCATGCAAGTGACTTGTCATTTCATAACTCTAGATGGAGCTACTATCAGTGCAGTTTAATCTCTGAGGTTCATAAAAGGAACAAGAGTTTTATTTAGACAGAAATCTCTTCAAATGCCCACAAGCTTTCTACTTTCTGAACAATACTGAAGAGACATCCCTTTTCAGAGCCTTGCAATATGGCTGCTTCCGGCCCTGGCCATATTCCAAGACTGGAAAGATGAAAGAAACATCACTGTGGTCCTTGAAATTTAGGACCTGAGGCTGCTTCCTCTTTGTAACAGGGGATCAGAAGAATTTCAGTCTGGCATCCTCTGTCTTGTTATCCTTAAATAATGCATCCTGAAAGTGAACAATATGTCCAGAGACTCCTGAGAGCTGGGGCAATTATAAACAGGAAAAAAACTTTTTTATTATTAGTGTCTAAATTTCAATATAAAGGGTTTAGTTACAGTTTAATAGGGAAATTGACAGTGGCAAGTCAAATTTAAAGAGCACGTTAACAGTGTTTATACCTCTGTAATTGTGAGTAATATGTTCTTCATGCTTATTTTCCTGTGAAAAATGCAACCCCCACTCTTCAGTGACTGTATTGTTGAGGTTTGACCTCCTGAAGATAGTAAATGTCACTTTTGAGAATATCATGCATGTATGCAGTGTATTTTGATCATCTATGCCCAATATTACCTTCCTCAAACATTTCCCAGCTCCCTTTTGTATATGGCACCATCCCAAATCTATGTCCTCAGTCTTTCTTTTTATATATCTCTGAGTCCACTTAGTACTGTCCATTAGAGGATGATGGCAAATGGCCACTCACTAGATTATGGACAACATGCCAGTGGTCCCACCCAAGAGAAAAAATTACTTTCATCATTTGATGAGAGCAATCAACGGCCAGTATAACATCTCAGGAAACTTGTATACAAAAATTGAAACTTTTTTTCTGCCTTTTACTACTTTTTTATTGCTTGAAATGTCCACCCACACATGTGATGTGTTTTTGATCAAGTTAATCATCACCTCCTTTCCTTCAACTCTTCCCATTCGTTCCTATCACTTTTGGAACTAAAAACCATGAAAAGAGCTCATATACATTTGTTTGGTAGCATATATTGATAGAAATAAACATATAGGCATGAAAGCAGAAAGGTTAAGATTCATATAAGCAATGATAAGTTTTAACATATTACTTGAATTTACTTGCTTATGAAAATATTATTGTTAACCCATTGCAATCCTATTTTTTACAATGCCGCAACTTCCCAAGTCTCAATACAAATCTCAATGTTCTGGAATTACTATCCATACTCTTATATATACCATATTTTTCAGACAATAAGATGCATTTTTCCTCCCAAAAGTGTGGGGGGGCATTAGGGTGTACGTTATGGTCTGATTGCTGTCTATTGGGCATCAACAAAGAGATCATTTACTGACGTCTTCAGTGTGCCAGGCAAGGATCATGTGCAGGGATCAGTGTGTCTGCAGAAACAGGAAGAAGTGTGGGCAGTATCGCCAAAATTCCTTCTTACACAGAGCTTGGTCTCCACCCCACCTCACTATCCTGCTAATCTGAGCTGAATACCAATCTTAGCCTGCCAGGTAAACTGGTGTGTGTCAGCTTGCTGCAAGGAGCAGGGCAAGGAGATTACAGTAAAATGTGCAGCAATAAGGAAGCTCTAGCTGCCATTTGTCCCTCCTTGACTCCAGTGGGGCCACATTACTATGTAGAAACCATTACTGGGCATACGGGACAAGACAGAATTGTTCATTCTGCATATGTGAGAAGACAGATGGATTGAAAAGTGTGGTCCAAATGTCCTGGAGGGCTTCTGAAAAAAAATCTGCATTATTACTGTTTAACTAATTCAGATAACATATTAGTGAAACAACAAAAAACAGATTTAAAGAGGTGAAGACTCATATAACTGTCATTCCTGGGGGTCTTACCAACCAGTTGCAAACTTTTGATGTTTCAATCAACAAACCACTTAAAGCTGGGTGGCTGCTGGGAATCGTGATCTGACTCCAACAGGACGAATGAAGAGGCCCACTGTCACTCAAGTTTGTGAATGGGTTAAAACATCATGGCAGTCAGTGAAGGAGGACATCCTAAGATCATTCAAAAAATTTGGCAGTAGCAATGCCTCAGATGGAACTGAGGATAATATATGAAGACAGCGAAGAAAGTGAAACAGGTGACTGTCAGTAACTGAGCTTCCTAAATTCTGACACTAGCGATGATGAGTGTTTGGGGTTTCCAGAAAACTGGCAAAGTGCTTGAGTCTCTTAAGTCTTTTCTCCTGTTGAGTTAGCCCTGTTTAATATTATCATATTTTGTTATTTTTTATATTTTATTATAATAGCACTAACTTGGTTCAGAATATTTTTTTTCTTGTTTTACTGCTCTAAAAACTGGCTGTATTTTATGGTTAGGTGCATCTTTTGGTCCAAAAGATATGGTAGCCACATGGGTTCTTAGGTTTTACTACCTTCCTTCAACATTTCGACAAGATAAGTTTCGTCACAATTCCTGGTTAAAAGTCAAAAGGGCAGCCAGAGAAGGTTGATTTTGTTTCTTTTCACTGTGTGTGCTTGGCTTGCTTATTTTGGCCTTTTGTTCTTACTCACACAGTTTGTTTACAGGCAATAATTCTCAAAGTTCCCACACTGGCATTAATTTTTTAAAAAGAAATCACTGAAAATATTTATGAGTTTAGTGTTTTCTGAACTTTCAAACATATGAAAACATGAATAATAATCCCTGAATAAAAAAATCTAATTCTTTGAGCTGTGACATTTAGTTCTTGATTGATTCTCATCTCAATTTGTAAAGGATCAAAGAAGAGAAACCCACACCATTTAAGAGACTGAATGGCTGAATGGAATGTTTGGGTGTGTGGATTTGAGAAGTATTAGATTCTGTATGTACATCTCTGAGCAAGAAACTACATTAACAAACACTGTGTCTTGCTGATCTAGACAATTGTTTCTCCAAACTCAGTATGTATAAGAATTCACTATAAAATTTCTTTTTCTTTTTTTTTTTAATTTTTTATTGATTTATTCTTGTTACATCTCAATGGTTATCCCGTCCCTTGTATCCTCCCATTCTTCCCTCCCTTTAATTTTCCCTTTATTCCCCTCCCCTATGACTGTGACTGAGGGGGACTTCCTCCCCAAACCCATATGTTTTGGAGCACATCTTAGAAATTCGGATCTAATGTGTCTCAGTCACAATCTACGTACCTGGATTTAAAGAATGCACTTTGATAAACAGTGTTCATGCTTTCTCCTAAGAAGCAAAGCAGAGCTAGACAGACTGTGTTCTGTCCTCTTTCCTGTCCAGACAGATGCAGCAACTAGTGCAGCTCATTTTGTTAGCTCAGGATCTTTCTCACAAGAGCACAGCGCATGAGCCTTTAGCGTTCCATGTCATACCATTCATTCTGTCATCATCTCTCTTCCGAGGAAGGGATCGTCCCTTGGTGGGAAATCTGATTATACCTCAAATGGCTAAAATAAAGAAAGAGTGGATCACTGCCATCTCTGAGGCACAGGCTTTCTTTTCAATCCTTCTGCTTTAGCTATAGAGTCCAAAAGATTTGGAACTTAAAATGGCTTAGAATTTTTATGGCAATTAAGATGAATTAAAAATTATTCAGATTATTTCAGCTTTCAACACCACTTTGGTTAGGAGAGTTGTGAAAATATCTTCTGTAGATGACTTACCTAAGTTTTTTAATCTTTAAATGACAGTTAAGTGAAATCTCACGATAGTCACAGTAATCTTAAAACTAAACTCTATTAGGTCTTATTTTGCAACAATGTTAGATATGTTAATATCTCTAACACCATAATGTAAGGAACTTCTGGACTCAGTGTTACCATCAATAGCAACAAAGCAGACACAGAGAGGAGTTACCAAGGACGATGGAAAAGAGACACTTGCTAAAGCTTAGTAGCACAGATTATCATATATTCCAAACACCCAAGTAGAACTGTTCTACCTATAACTAAAATTTTAGAGTTTTCATTCTATCACACATTATAGACATACATTTAGGAAAGATTTAATCCTCTAAACAATTCCTCCCTTGCGGAATGTGTGAGCATAATGAAGATTTCTGTTCAAGGTTCCTGCAGTGACTAAAGAAAGCAAATGCATAAAATGAATACACTTTGTAAACAACAAGGCATGGTATAAAGAACACCAGCCCAATCACCTTCGTCTTTACTATTGAGTGATAGAGGCATTTTGTAAATGCCAGCAAATTGAAGAAAATCTGTGCAAGAGCTAACTTTTAAAATACTGAAATGACTGTTCATTTTCCTTTATTAATCTCTGTAGCCTATATACAAGTGTAACAACAAAATAGTACTAAATTTCAGGCATTAAAGGATTGGGGAATAGGGATTTCTGCACCAGTAACCTAATACAGAAACAAGTGTAAATAAGATATATATCACTGACTATAATCAACTGTAACCAAGGACTTTCTATGAGTGATATGGCTTTGTGAATGAGAAGTAGGAGTGAATTGGAACTGTCCAAATATTGAGATTCAATTGCCATAACACACTCAGCGGTATTATCATGGAATTGAGTGCAGATGGAGGATGTGACCCAATGCCCTTATGCAGTAGTCCTCCAACTCCAACCTAATGAATACATAGTCATAATTATTTCTCAAATTGATTTTATCTAATTTTAAAGTGGCTAATTTATACCACTTGTATAAAATGCATTAAGTTTCATTAAAATATTCAGCATTAGTAGAACTTTGAGCAGAATATATTTCTTGGCTTCACAGTCATACATATTTATAATATTAAAACTCTTCAGTTGTTTTAGTAATAGAATTCCTACACTATAGATCTGAATGCTAATTTTAGTATGCTCCTATAGTAGAAAGTTATGTATATAAGAAAGTGCATCTACATTTTGTATTTTATAGGGTCTGTGCACATTTCTTCTCTTTAATACTTTCTTTAAGTTATACTTTGCTTTTCAACTGGAAGCTTTTTTCATTTTGTTATTTTTTTTCTTTCTCTTTCATAAGGTAAGAGCATAGATCTTGGAAGGCACTTGCCACATTCTGTCTAGGTGAGAGAATCAAGGGAGAATGGGGAATTAGAAGGACCCAGAGGGTCCTAGAAACCTACAAGTAGATTATTATGATGGGCAGATCTGGGCCCAGGGATCCTGCCCAAACTATGGCACCAGCTAAGTACAATACATGCAGTAAACTTCAAACCCCTACCCAGATCTACCCAATGGACAGGACATTCTTCACAGTTGAGTGGAGAGTGGGGTCTGACTTTCACATGAACTCTGGTGCCCCATAATTGACAACGTCCCCGGGATGGGGAGACCTGGTGGCACAGAGAGGAAGGATAGCAGGGTACCAAGAAGAGACTTGATACCCTATGAGCATATACAGGGGGAAGAGGTCCCCCTCAGTCACAGTCATAGGGGAAGGGAGTAAGGGGAAAATGGGAGGGAGGAAGGAATGGGAGGATACAAGGGATGGGATAACGATTGAAATGTAATATGAATAAATTAATAAACTATATTAAAAATCATAAGAGGGTTTTATCTTAACCCTCCAGCATGCTGTGCATTATATTGGGTGGTTTTGTTTTATCTCAGGGCTTTGCCTAATGGCTCATTCATTTAACAGTATTAGCGTTCATGGCAAACAATGATATAAGCCCTTACTTTGCTAGTTTCTTATGTCAGCTTGGGAATGAGATGGCTAAAGCTGAAGGGTGGAGGTAATGTTTACAATGCATGGTGTTTTATTTCAGGCATCCAGGAGAACGTCAGAAAATGGCAACATAAATAGCTACAATGTAGTGTGCCAAGGTTTGGAACAGAGTGTTCTCTAATAAATCACATTTTGGAAAATTAGGCACCTGTGTGGTGATAATAAGAAGTGATGGGACCATTAAGTAGTACGGTGTCATTACTGGTTCTTCTGCCTGACTCGGCTTCCTTCCTGGCAAGTAAATGTCTTCCTCTTGCATGCTGTGTGCCAACTGACATAATGGCATGTACTAGAAGGTCTGTGCCTAAACTAGTACTTTGTTGAAATTTCAGCCTCCAAAATTGTGAATTTTATTTCTAGGTAAACCTTTGTTGTGTATAAGTCACCTAGCATCATGTACCTCGTTATAGTGACAGGAGATTGACTAATAAGCAATGGCTGCAGCAAATGGTGCTGATGTACAACTGTTGTATACCCATCACATCTTCAGGATCCCCCAGACAACTCTGCACGTAAAATCACACCCATTCAACTAGGAAACAAGAAATTCTTTAGAGAGGAAATGTGCACCAGAACATGGAGCAATTTGCTTCATAATGCTGTGCTACTCTAATTTCTGACTTCCATTATTAAATTAGAATGTAGTGTGAGAATAACTGGTACTCCCTCCAAAAACAACACTATTGCAGAGACTTTGGGGCCACATTTGAATTTTAATAACAAAGACATGGAAACATCTGTATAGTATAAAGCCATTGACCTGTTTTCTGGGGCAGTTCCTCAAGTTGCCTCCTAAAATTAACTGGACTTCCTGGCCACTGTGTCCCCAACAGTTGGCTCACCCTGCTTTTCCTCCTGGCATTTAGGGTTATGTGACCTTCACCAAGGCATTTTGTCTCTTCTTTTTGGACAGGTGAGGACATGATAAACATTTACATATCCTGCTAACCTGGTGCCACCAGTACAGTAATTATCAACTGAGCTTACAATATGTGTGTGGCTGGGCTATCCCAACACAACCCAGAGAGAGATTAACTTAGCTTTTCTTATTACGATCACCAAGGAATCTATACATTACAGCTACTACCTACAAGCCTTCTGTGATGTGAAGTAGAGGTGCAGTGGGTCAATGTACATAATCACTGAAATCACATGACAAAATGGAATTTCCTCTTAGGCTTGTTGATGCTGAGTGCTGTGGAGTGCCATGGAGTGCCATAGAGTTCACTACAAACCTTCAAACCAGCATGCTACAACATCTAAATGGAACCTAAAGTACCAGAGACAATCTGATTTTGCAGATCTTTACTTCAGAGCAATCTCTGCCAAAAACTTCAGCGAATAAAGGATTAGGTTGACCATTACAAGGGGAATTGAAGGATGGATGGAGGATTTTACTTACAGGGGTTGTTAAGATGAGAGGGTTTCTCCTACTACACAGAGAATGGAAACTTTGTTTCTCCCTAAAGTTAGTAAGAAAAATCTCTATCCGACAGCAACATATGGGGTGTGATATATGTTCCTCAGAGTCTGTAGAATACTGAAGACTTTACTAACTTTTGCTTAAAGAATCAAAAGGGAGGGGCATTGTCCAGCTGTTATTGTCCAGGCGTTTAGATGAAAATGAAACTAATAGTGAGGCAATGATACCTGGCAACTCATTTATTTAGATCTCAACTGAGGAGGTTAACTGAAAAGATCAGAAGTCCCCAGAGAAGTGGGTGGACGTGTATATATATATATATATATATATATATATATATATGCACAGCATTCCTAGAAGCAGGGAAGGATGTCAAGTCACTCTAACTGATGTGTTCACCTACTTCATGTGATGGCCATGCAATAATTTCTCAAATTAGACGGTGTGGTTACTAATCGTAGGTGTCAAAGTGATTGCAAACAGCCCAGATTGTGAGCAAAGCCTTGTACCTGTATATATTCTAAGAATATTTTTAAAAACACTAAGTGATATTTGCTCTTACTTATTTACTTACTTACACACACACACACACACACACACACACACACAAATACAATATTTCCTTAAAATCATTAATCAATAGTGGTACTGTGTAATCAGTATATATGATAAAGAGAGTAATCTAGAGACAAAAAACAAGGCTCAATGATTTGCAAAACCATTGCGCCATTGGCTATATAGAATCAGCTGGAAAGGTCATAGCATTAAGTTGTTCTATACAGGGAAAGTCTCAGGGTAAGGGTTGCAGGGGGTAGGCTGTGTGGGAAAGAAATGGACTGCGGTGACTATTAACAGCTAAATATATTCAGATATTGCCACCTCCTAGCAAAATGAACCTGTGTTAGGTAACTCAGTTCTTTGGATAGTGCTGTGGCTTTTATAGTGCTAAGAATTCCTATTTGAATTTCTTTGAAGATGTAATAATGTAACATAGGACAAATATCAAAGTTGGGCCTAGTCTAAACATGTATGAATAATACAGTTGTCTAGTTAATTACACTATAATCAAAACTTCTTTTCAAAGAGAGGAGACAAATATTTTTCTCATTTTTTTTTTGGAAATCACATGGGACAAAATATGAAAACATAGTATCTCCAGATGATGCTTTCTGGAGGGAAAGGTTTGTGTGCACAAACAGCCAAAGGGAAAATGTATGCACTTTGAAATCATCATTTGGTATTTCTATCACCTTGAGAAAAATAATCTATCTTGTGTATTTTACCATCAGCTATATAACAAGATATAAGCATATCTTTTTCTACCATAAAACTGACTGGTCTATAGAAAGGCTGTGCCACAGCCTTTGTAGGCCAAAAGTTCTCAATGTAAGCATTATTTTCATTTTCCTCTTATAGCGTCAATATGTTAGATAATCAAGGTGAAACAAGATCATCACTTGGAGTACAAACTAGTTTTAGAACACTCATGATGACAAACTAGCTGTGGATCTGCTTCAATTATACTATGTATGCCATGAGAGAAAAAATACAACTTAGAGAGGAAAGTGGGTCAAAGGTAGATATGAGTACAGAGAAAACAATATTCAGGATTTACAGGGCTCATATTGACCTACACAGTATCCACAGCTATTTTAAATTAATTTTCTACAAAATCTAGGCAACATACTGTATTAGGACAGTAAACCCCTTCCATAGTGAAATCATTTTCCAAGATATGTGCTTTTGTGGAATTCAAATGACCCTATTCTTTAAAACAAAGTCATTGTCAAAGAGGGCCGTGTTAGGAATGAAGAGGGACAGAAATTTGCGAATACTCTCATTTGGGCAACTTCCAACTTGTATACATGCTGCCACACTGCTTGCTTTGGAAGAATAAGGAATTATTATTACTACTGAATTTTCTCTGGGGAGATGAAGGGGCAAAACTCCACTATCTTTGGCTGGAAATAGTAAGGAGGCTGCATTCTAGATGCAAGCCACAGATAAGCTTTTAAATGTGCTTCAGTACTGATTTAGCGTCTTTGTGATTTCTTCCAAGCCGATCACACTTTAGTCCAATTTGGCAAAGGGATGGGCACTTATAAAATATCCTGCCTTTGAAAATAAAAGTACTGAAAAGCTTCTAAGAGCATATGGAATGAAATCTTTATGAGTGTATATAATACATAAACCCAGCTCCAATGAGCAAAGTCCTTATAACTACTTAAAGATATGTGTGCAAACACTGACACTATTTTTACTTGTTTTTCATAACTATTCTCTAATTAAAATGTCTTCTTTTATTAGAAGAAAAATGTTGAAAACATACAAAAGCTGTTTGAATTCTCTCCTCTCTGTCTCACCAAGTTAACTAACACATGTCCTTCTTAGAATGGAGTGAGAATTTTGGACTTCTCAGTGTTTACTGTAATTCATATTTCTTTACATTTAAGCAACTACAAAGTTTACAAAAAAGAAAATAAATAATTTGTTCTTTCTTAATACTTAAACTTATTTTAAATTCAATGTTTTTTTAGAAAAAAATTTCAAGAAAAATGATATATTCATATTCTCTCAATTTATCAGAAATAGATTCAGAAGTTGGAATAAATTTTGCTAAGAAACAAGCTATGTCATATTTAATATAATATTAATTGAAAAATAAATATTAAATTTGAGAAGCCAAAGTAGTTAAATTTGACCTGAACAGGAAATAATAAGACTTGTAAATAAACATCGAGAGCAGTGAAGTTGGGAGTGATTGAATAGCAACAGAAGCTTATGGCTTATAGTTCAGGGAAGATACGATTCAAAATGGTGGCAGAAGAATGGGATGGTACCATTCTCTATTTTCTCTATGAACTGAAGGGTAAGATGTCTATTTTCCGCTAGGACCTATATAAACCTATCCTTTAAAAATATAAGTGTGGAACTCTCCAGCACAAAGGTGCAAGCCTCAAAATGGGCACAGTTGTTCAAATACTATAGAGATAATCATTAGAAAAATGCCCAATTCTGGGTGGTATTAGCATCTGTGCTTGAAAGAAAGTACATAAAAATATCAGCTGTTTCTATACGAACTCAAGTATTTCCATTGGAATTCTATATAACAGCCAAATATTTCCTTGGTATATCTACTAAAATATATTTAGTAAATTAGTTTTGAGTAGCTGCTATGAACTAGGCATTACTGTCATATTGACCTGTGGTTGAAGGAGTGGTTTTTTTTTGTTTGTTTGTTTGTTTGTTTGTTTGTTTGTTTTTGACTCAGATATAATCTCTTGGGCAGTATATTAGTAATTTCTATATATTTTCAAAATCATCCCCCTATTGTAAGCAATTTAAATATTTTCCAAATGAACATGCCAAGCATTTTCCCCACAATGTGCAAGATTCCAAACTCTTCCCCAACACCAGCTACGGACATTTTATGTTTCTCTCCTCCTCTATCCTTCATGTGGCAAACCATTACCCTGATAATGTAAAGAGAAGCACTCAGGTTGCACTCATATCTTTACATGGCTTTAAAAGAATGCACATGCAGAGGGAACACTGAGGACGGAGATTCTAAGTCCTAACACGCATAGAATGCTTGGAGAATGGCTGACATCTGGGAGTGGCAGAAGGTAAGCCCCTAAGTGTACCGACATGAGTGTTAGTAGCTTGGAATGGCAAAGGTGAGGGAAGAACCTTTTACACCATGGAGCAAAAGAAAAAATAAACAGCCAATAATCCCATCTCCATAGGGAACCACAGTGACTGTGTCTCCTTACCGCAAAGGTCTCTGGCAAAAGAGAGATCATCAGGAATTAGAAATATGACAGAAAAGCTCTAAAGTAGAGCAGTCTATAGACAAAGGACATCAGAGCAGGAAGTGCAAGGAGGCTGAAAATGGAAGACCACTGATACCAAAGGTGTTCTGGTTTGAGAGAAAAGCTGCAGAGAATGGCTTGCACTTGCTGGGCCTGTTGGTAGGACAGACAGAGATTGCAGTGGAAGAATATTTGCATGTGCGGTGACAGGAGCCTTCCAATGCAAAATCCAGTTTCTTTGCACATTGAAGTTCTAATATAAATGTTCTGCACTTAAAAGTTCTTAGTGAAATTTAACCTTTAAAATATCCTGTTTGTAAAATCCAACAGCTGCTGCAACCAGGAGAGTAGATTTCCGAATTTGTAACATGTAATTTTCTTAAGACTAAATTTTAAAAATAAAATTATTACAAAAATAAAACATTGGGAAAGAAAAGCAAATTAATAGTAGAAAGAATTAGTACTGAATTGGTCTAAATGGAAGTGGATTTGTAAGGGTCTGGGTAGTTAGCTCAGTCAGTAATATGTTTGTCTTTCAAGCAAGGACATGAGTTTGACGCCCAGAATTTATATTAAGAAAAAGTTGCAAACATATATGCTAGTAATCCCAGTAATGGAAGGTGGACACATGTGCGAAATTGAGGCCTGCCAGCTAAGTAGGCTTTGCCTAACTTAGGAATTCCAGACCAGTGGGAGATCCTACTTCAAAACAAAACAGTGGAAGGATGAGCTGGAGAGACACCTCAGCAGTTAGGAGCACATGACACTCTTGCAGAGACCACAAGTTTAGCTCCCAGATCACGTGGGTTGATTTACAACCATCTGCAACTCAGTTCCAGGGTCTCTCACTACGTTTTCAGCCCTTTGTGTGTACCAGGCATGCACATGGTGCAATACATACTTACAGGTAAGCTGTTATACATAAACACACACACACACACACACACACACACACACACACACCTTAGAAAATGCCAAAAACAATGTAAAAAATATTCATAATTCCTGAGACACAAAACCCAAGGTTTTCATTAGGCTTCCATGTGCTTGTGCTTATCTCTATACGTACACTTTCACACACTTGTGGACACACAAAAGACTTCAAAGCAAGGGTGTGGCTCAGTGGTGGAATGTTTGCCCAGCATGCCTAAGGCCTCAGTTCAATCTCCAGTCCTGAAAAGAAATTAGGAACATGTATAGCTACATTTCTATTTTCTTAACCTAAAATACGATGCCTCCTATTTTGTTCAAACCAGTAAATACAAGTAGCCATTATTTCAGCTACGACATTCAGGTATGTTTGACACTGAAGGTCTTCTGGAACTGAGAGTGCTGTGATACAAAGGAAAGACACGTGTGCTTCTGAATCCTCCACAGCGTTCGAGCTTATTGTGCTTCAGAGATTAACGTTAACACCTCACTTTCTATTACCTTAAACTCAAGTAAAACATTGCTTATATTCCCACATGAATTATTGGAAAACAAAATAACAATCCCTGCAATTAGTCCTGGGCAATTAGTATTCTGTCTCTATTTTTACATAGCTCATTCTTTAGACAATTGCTTTTATCAGTCTTCTGAAAAAATGCCTACAGGACTCTTTCAAAGACACAAGATGTATGTGTGTGTGAGGTGTGTGTGAGAGGTGTGCAGTTGTGTATATGTGCATGTGTGTTTGTATATGTATTTTCATCTGTGTGCATGTATGTCTGTGTGTGCATATGCATGTTCATGTGTCTGTATTTGTGTATGTTTGTTTTGTATATATGTGTGTATGTGCACATTCATGGGTGTATGTGATTATGAGCATCTGTATGCATGTGTGTTCCTTTATGTCACTCTCTCACTAGTTCACAAATGCCTTCAAACATCCCAAAATAGATCTCCTTATGCATTAGAAACATGTGGTTGCAAATTCCAGAAGCAGGAGTGAGTTCTGAGCTAGATTCAGTGTCAGGATATTTTTCTGCATTAGCTAATTGGCATTTCTTCCCCTACTTATATTTTTTTTTCTGCTAAATAGAAAAGGCTATATTCCCTAAATTCCAGAATCCTTCTAGCAGCATTTTTTCACCCACAGGTATCTTTCTATTTGCATGTTGTATTAGCTTTGCATTCTACCTTTTATCTTTGGGAACAACAGAAATAAAAATCCCCACATGATGAAAGAACCTGAATATATTTCAGTATTAACTATGCCCAGTTATTGCAATGGACAAAGGATGAAGAACTCTTCAGAGGGGTGATATTTATGGAACACCAGGAATTCTTCTGCCATCAGCATGTGCTGAGCTGTCATGAGTGTGCACAGACAATTGCTAAGGTCCTGTTGTCCTCACACTCCTAGGCATGTGTGATCAGGTAGATGACTACACACTATTTTATGTGGTTGATGGATTATTCCTTCACATGTGCCTCTGCCAGCTATTATTTGAAGAAAATCTGGATAATAATCAGATTCTCATATTTTTTAGGAAATCTCAAACAATATCAAACACACACACACACACACACACATACACCATATACCTTTAACACAAAAGACTACTCTTATGAATGTAAACCTTGGCTCAACTAACATCACTAGAAATATTCCCTTATATATATATATATCATTCATGACCATTTCAATAAGGTTGTATATAGCTATGTGGAGATTTAATACCATTGAAGTCTTGCATATTGCTCATCTTAACTTTCTTCTGGAAATACTTGCTATGAACCTATGAGAGTGAGTTAGTAAAAAAATCCTAGTCTAGGAGCTATGAAAGAAATAGTTAAGTCGATGGGTGTGGGGCTAAAAAGCCAAGTACCCCATATGGAATAGGGTCTAGCAAGCAGGAATGTGGGCAAGGAGAGTGGATATAGAAGAGAACGTAAAAGTATAAAATTGGCAAGGATGGAGAATATATTACTAATAAGACACATTTCCTTGCAAATTTTGTAGTTGAGCAGACTATAAATAATGTGTGATCACAGAAATTCTCAGAAAGTGAACCTATAACTTCTAAGCAGAAGTGTTGTAGCAGAAAATAAAGGCTAAATTTTAAGTCAAATAATTCAGTTGTGCCACAAGGATTAGTATGACCTTGAAAGGATAGTCAGTTTTCCTTGTCCTTAGAAACATACTGACAAACTTAAAAGATGACCCAAATGCTTCCTATCACAAATATTTTACGATGTCACTCTCTTGAGCCCTTCTCTGATGAGATAGAGTACTCAAGCTAAAAATCAGAGGACTCCTAGGAAAGTCTCAATTCAGAAATGCCTTCTGAAAAACTGAATCAATGTATTGTGTGAGATTCTCTACTTCTCAAGAATCTATCCATACTTTTACAACTGCTATAATGTCTTCTTCCATCTGCCATGTGGCAAGCAGCATTCCCAGGGGTTTGAATGGCAGTGGAGAGAATATTCCTAGAAGAACATGTTGATTATGAAGTCTACAAGTCACAGGCATTGGTCTCCCTTCTTGGTCAGCTATACCCATGTGCTTTCATTTCTTGCTTCCTAGTACTTCTTTGCCATTCTTTTATTTATTGTGTGTGCTTTCCTGTGGGACATTCCCTGTGCAATTTGTGTTTAACTTATATTTATGACTTTACTTTTGAAAGTACTTTCCTTTCAGTCTATAGATAAAACATGGGTTAGAAACATTTTTAAAATTTTTATCTGACATATGGCAGTAAACTATGAAGTCCTCTCACAATCAACTACCTTGCATGACATATTAATGAAATAAGACACACACATAAATTGATGGGAAAATAGGCCTTTTCCAGAAATAGGTTAATCATCTTTAATAACTTTAATAAGGTTAGTTAAGGTGATTAATTTGACTTTTGCCTTATCTAACAGTTTAACACTTTGAATAGCAAAGTAATGTTTATAGAAAGACAGCATGAAGTAATGACCCTGACGCATTACTGTGCTTGGTTGATACCAGTTACTCGATGCTGACAACTGGTAGATCTCTTTATGTGGAAGTTAAGGCAGGATGTTAATAGAACTGCTCACTGGTGGACTGAGCAATTAAAGAATGGAAGGAAGAGTATATCAGGCAAGAAACACAGATGCAAAGAACAAATCGTATACACTGTATATTCTGAAATACCAGAAAACATGATGATATAATTTGTAGTTTCTATAACTTATAGGTATGTTCCTATAAACTCGTGAAAAGGTATAAAATGTGCTTCTCGGTTAATGAGGTAAATTATTAAAGTGAAAAAGAAATGTCAATGAAAATGAAATCTGAAATGTTGGAAATATATCTGCATTGCTAGTAACAATGTAGGAGCATATCCAGAGTTGTCAAAATGAGGAGTGTGAAAAAGGTCACTTCAATATCTTGGTGCATCTAAGCTCCTCTGTGCCTTGGCAAATGGGATATAAAGTAACATCTACAATTACAAGAAAATCATATGTTAAATTAAACCGCACATATAAATCTTAAACTGTTGACTCACTGATTCTACAAATGTTACCAAATGGAAGAATAAGAGATAAAACCACTGGAAATTTGGCACTTGCTTATTGTTTAGTGTCTTGGTAGAAAATGAAAGAGAGGTAAAAATAAATAAATAAATAAAAGGCTGCTGGAACATTTAGATAAAATTGTCTCATGATCTGCAAGAAAGAACCAGAGAAGAGTGTAGCTACTGGAACTCGTGTTTAATGAAACAGAAGGACACAGCTTTTTCAATGGAATGATGGCTTATGCAGTTAGGGAGGTGATGTGCAGCAGGTGTCAAGGAGGAATCAGAGGAGTAAACTATGAATCTTCCTTTTCCCGTCCTCTATAAATATGTAAGCACTTCTCATTGGCTATGTCTAATGGGACAGGGGAGCCTTTTCATGTTTTCTCCAAACATCGTGATCCCCAACACAAACTAGTCTGGAGACAGGCAGAAGGGCAGGTATGAAATAACAGGCACAACTGGCCAGAACACAAGGAAATTAAAGGAGAACACAGAGGCCATTTTGAAAGTATAATTCTACATGAGAATAGAGACAGAATGTGTTGAGAAAACAGGACACGTGTTAGAGATTAGCAAGAAAAAATGTATTCTTATCCTCATCTCTCTCTACAGAAAAATAAATAGATACTTTAAAATAAAGCATTAATTAAAATTTTAGTAATCAAGTACATAATTCATATTTACAGTGTATTTTCTATGTAATTTTTTTCATGTAAAGATACGTCATCCTAACCTAGAAATTTATTCCTATTAAAACTTTTAATACTTCTGTATGGACATTTTACTTTTCACATTTTAATATTTTAACATCCCATGTTTTAAAAATATCAAGTTATTGTTGATGAGGATTAAGATTCAAGAAAGACTCCAGGAAGAAACACAAAAGGAAAGTACAGACAAGGACAAGACCACCCAGTAAGAGGAAAGAGTGTCAAGAGCATACAAAAGTGTCAGAGATATGTTTGGTCTCTCTGTGAGGAGTCCCACGAGAACACCAAGCTAACAGCCATAACATGTATGCAGAGGACCTGGTACATTCTTATGCTGAGCCATGCTTGCCAGTTCAGTCTCTGGAAGTCATATAATCTCTGTTTAGTTGATTCAAAGGGCCAGATTATCCTGGTGTCCTTCATTCTCTTTGGCTCATTTTTTGAAAGAAAAAGGAGGAGAAGGAGAAGAAGGAGGAAGAGGAGGAGGAGAAGTGAGTTGGTGTTTAATGAGACCAGCAGTCAACTACAGGTATTCACATATGTAGTAATTAATTCAACCATGCTGTTTTTTTTAATATTATGACACAAAGTATAAGTGCATAGAAACATAATACTGTATCCAATAAGAATGCACAGTTACTATTAATAAACACAGAAGGCAAATTTGAGGCATTAGAAAGAAGCTGAAAATAAACATAAAATTGGAAATTGTATGATTTCTGAGTGATTGTAAACAGGATTATGCATTATTATTTTGCCTCATAGGAAAAAAAATCCAAAACCAAATGTGCATTTTCCAAAATAAAGAAATAGAATTGTTAGCTTTGGGAGTAGTTTTTGTGTGTATCAATGGTTATAATGCCACTCTTTACTCAAAGAACTGATAGTTCCAATTTGTTTAACTGAATGCCTTGTGGATTAAATTAGGCTAAAGGAGGCTTTCTTTAACCCTAGGACTGTTCATAGTGTTCTGTCTAATGTGTCGAACTCAGGCATAACCATTACACTTGCTGCTGTTACTGGAAGTCTCCTCCTACTTAAAGCAGCCCTCCTTTGAAACTTTGATCCTGCCAGTTTTGCTTTATTGCATCAGGTAGAGCTCTTCCTACTAATAACAGTGTGATAAACTGTCCTTTGTCACTGAAATACAGTGCTTCTCTTCCCACTTAATTATTCACTGGATTCCCATTTGATCTGATCTGTCTCTTTCTCTCTCTCTCCTCCTTCCATCTCACTCTCCCTCTACTTAATTTCTTCACAACATGAATATGTTTATACACATACTCAATTCAACCATTTACTTTAGACTATTTCGAGTCACACCTAAGAAGATTTATTTGTTATTATAAGAATAAGTAATTCCTTACTCTGTAAATGGGTAGAGCTCTGTGTCAATACCTGATTCTTGCTCCTTTGTGGTGGAGGTGGAGAGTTCTTTTCCCTCTCTTCAGTTGTTTTGTCCTATTTCAAGATTTTTGTTTTGTCTTACTTTATTAATATTTCTTAGAACAGAGGTTCTCAAGCTGTAAGTCTCAAGCCCCTTGGGGGCTTTATGATCTTTTCCCTTTTCACAGGTGTTTCTCAAGACCATTGGAAAACATGAAGATTCATAACACTAGCAGAATTACAGTTATGAAGTAGCAATGAAATAATTTCAGGATTGGGGTCTCCACAACAGAAAAGGGTCACAGTATTAAGAAGGTTAAAAATCACTGTTTCAGGAGCTTATTTGCTTTCTAGTAAAAGAAGACAGAAATAGTGTGGATCCAGATTGGAGAAAGGGTGAGGTGGCACTGGGAGAAATAGCAGTAGGAAAAAGTGTATTCAGGATATATTGTATAAGAAAAATATATTTTAATAAAGGGAAATAATAATATAATTATTATATTATAAAATAAAAACTATTACTTAGTAAGTCCTCATGGTATAAAAACAGTAAATTTTTCATTTTTCCTAAGTATTTTACTCTTATCTCCTTGTTCAATCTATGATATTTAGTAAGCACATTTTCATTATAATTTTAATACTGTTAATATCTTATTCCAATAATTGTTTATGAAATACTGTACATACATATATAAACACACATTTTTATGTATAGAGAAACTCAGCTAATGCTATATCGACTTCTTTTTTGTGAATGCTTTTTACTATTTTTGTGATTGCTTTTCCAAAGTGAGGCTTAGTGTATTTCCTAGTGAAAGTAATCATATAAACCTTAAAGATTCTATGTATCCTATTTCCGTTTTATATCAGTGTTACTATTAGGAGAATGTTCCTGTTTCTCTGTCTTTCTCTTTGCCCTTTAGAGCCGTCTAAGTGTCCATATATTCTTCTGGCATGTAATATTAGAAATTTGAAGGCATAATTGAAGGGTCTGGATTTTTGTAGATAATTTCATTTTATCCTTGAATTCATATAAGACTCTACTGTAACACTTCAAATTCTGCCATGATATGTTACTTCTTCACTCTCCTTTCTCCTGGTAAATCCTTTAGAGCTGTCCTCTGACATAAATTGAACCAGGTAACTTTTGATTTCTGTCCAGTGATTCAGAAGCAGACCCAGAAGACCCAAGCTCTCTGTGTGCAATGGGACATGAGAGGCTGACTCTCTCTCTCTCATCTCTGAGTTTGGTTAAGCTGTTGACATAAACAGAGACTTTAAAACCATATATTTTATTCTGGGTGACTACGTTAAATTTAAATATTAAGCCTCTTTTCTGGTTCTACAGAGAAAGCCATAAATGCAAGAAATAGACAAGCTCTACCTTCCTCCGAGTTTCCACTCAGTGTGGCTCCTTGGCTCCGAGCACTCATTGCGCGGCATCTGACTGAAAAAGTTACAGAAAATGGGATGAGCATGCTCATCCCTGAGCCTAAAGCCACAGCTTGTAAAACAGCATACAAGACCAGTGGCTCTGTGAAAAGCAATCCTGGGACAGTGAAGAATAAGCATGGCAGGGACCTTACAGTAAGAAGTGGGGGTACCCCTACTCCAAAACATGTTTTAGTATTTACTCATTTGTTCTATGAAACTATGATCTTCACAAGTGTCTGTCAAGTTCTCACTATGGGTACCGGTCAATACTGACCCAGGATCTCACGAATTGGACCATACATTCCATGTTGTACCACGCACTGGGCTGAAAGGGGTACCAGAAGCGAAACACTCTGTAAGGCTTTATTTCTAACAACTTAATTGATTTATTTTTCTTTTCCTATTATTTTCCTCATTAGCCAACATCTATACCAGTTGACCTTTAGTAAACTGAACATGAGTTGAAACATTTAATGCCAGCACTCCAGGAAGCAGAGGTAGGTGGATCACTGTGAGTTCAAGGCCAGCCTGGTCTACAAAATGAGTCTAGGACAGCCAAGGTTACACAGAGACACCCTGTCTGGAAACGAAATGAAACAACAAAAAAAGAAACAACATTCTGAATACAAGTTCAAAATGAGCAGAATGTTTTGTAAACATTGTTTATATCAAAAGTGCCACATACTATCATAGCTACAATTGTCCTTTACACCCCAAACTCCTAATAGACCAGCTCTAATTAAATGAAAAATAAAAAAAGTGTATCCAGATTTTCAAGAAAAAGATGGGTTCAATTCTGTAGTGTTGAGAACCAGGTCCTAGATGCAAACACAGTCAGATGTGTATTGTCTTATCTCGGAGTGATATGAAAAGGGTGTCTAGACCCATTGGCAAAGTCAGTCCCACAGATGGACCTGCTATCATCACCTAGATAATATTATCTATAAAACATGTAGAAAGTCCAAATGGATAAAAGGGCTTGCAAAGAAAGGGAAGGAGGAGGGCAAAAGACATACTAAGTCTCAAGATCTTTTGGGTCAGACAGTAAAACCAGAGAAGCTCTTCCAAGAAAACTAATTTTCTTGGGTAGTCCCAGATTTGATGAGCACGAATGGAAGTCAGAGGAAGAAGTAACTATGAAGGGAAGATGTGTGGTGCCTTAGTCTAAATATGGGAATGCTCCAACCATACAAGAAGAAAACTGCAATGTCAACTGCAGCTACTACTGTTCAAAATAAAGTAATGGAGACACTATCCAACTCGAAGCATGAGAGACTTTGAAGATAAATTCTTTTGCTGATGAAGGTTTTTAAGAGATGTAATTTTGATAATACGTTCTTGCATAATAAATTATTTACAAAAATAACTAATAAAATAAGTGACTACCTTATCCACTTATTTGCCACATGTGATTCCTTGTGTGGGTAGTGTGGCACACTTATAATACGGGAGGTTAGTCATACTTTTTACATAGAATCCAAGCTCCCTCAGAGCATAAGAGTAAACATTACCACATCTTCTTAAATCTGATTCATCAATCTGGCAAACAATAGATTCAGCCACATTTTAGTGATTACAAATACATTACAGAGCAAGTTCAGAACCAAGGGCCGAGGGGCTGGAAAGAGCATGAACACTAGAGGTGCATGATTTTTAGAGTAGCCAAATCATAAGTAACCAAGAGCAGAAATATATACAGAGTAGATACAGATACCTTCCTGAATAATGTTGTCTATGCTTTTCTGTATTTCTTTGGGAGATCTTGTTTTCTAATCCTCAGAATTTCTAAACTAATATTTATACTTGGGGAAATAATATTAATTTTCTGCAGGTTACAAATGGTTAGGGTCAAAACTTGCAAATGCCATTTCCATTTTTTTTTTCAGAGAAGTGAAAGTATAAATAAATTGAAAGATAGTCTATGCAATGTGTTATATACTTAAACAATAGTGACCTGAAACAGTCCTCTCTAAACATGTAAAGACATCTCTACACCACGTTTTT
Source organism: Acomys russatus (assembly GCF_903995435.1). NCBI lineage: Eukaryota > Metazoa > Chordata > Mammalia > Rodentia > Muridae > Acomys > Acomys russatus. The sequence goes on along the minus strand of NC_067141.1, from coordinate 39,446,702 downwards.
CTTTTTGTGTGTGTGTCTTTAAGAAATATGACTATTATTACATTTGTTTCTTAGGAATGCATTCCCAGACAGAATTGACAGAGTACTTTTTAAGCCAAGAAAGAAGAAGCCTAAACACAGAATCTGTCAGAATCTTATGAGGAAAAGTCAAATAAAATTTTAGTTATCTAAGAATAATCACTAAATCAAATATGAAGGCAAATAACACAGAAAGAAGGCTGAAGCCTATAAGAATCATCAGACTGGAAGGATATCTAAGTTAATTTTTAAGGAATGGTACTAAGTATATTATAACTGCACCCAAGTTATAGACATAGCTGTATTATTTTGTTTTCAGTACCTCACATTAATAAGATTTAGATGATTAAAACACATATAAAGATTATGAATAACCATTATAAACAGTGTTTATATACACAATTTTTAATTTGACTATCTTTTACATTTATTACATAATCCTTGTCTGTGTGGTAGATATTCTCATTTGAGTTCTAACGATAATTGAGATTCTCACTAACTAGCAAAAGTCTTTATTCTGAAATTCCACATTCACTCTACTATAAAATCACATCATTTTAGTTTTCAGTGTCAGAGATTTAAAAGATACCTTCTTACCAAATCAGTAGCAGTGTATTATGTGAAATTATCAGGAAGTAATAACATCCTGAAGGCACAGTTTACAGGCCTTGGTAATAGAACAATATGATAGGCAGATTTGGGCCCAGGGGTCCCGCTCAAACTAAGGCACCAGCCAAGGACAATACAGGAGGTAAACTTTAAACCCCTTCCCAGATCTAGCCAATGGTCAGAATATTCTCCACAGTTGAGCGGAGAGTGTGATATGACTTTCTCACGTACTCTGGTGCCTCACATTTGATCATGTCCCCTGGAGGGGGAGACCTGGTGGCACTCAGAGGAAGGACAGCAAGTAGCCAAGAAGAGACTTGATACCCTATGAGAATATACAGGGGGACGTAATCCCCCTCAGGAACAGTCATAGGGGAGGGGAATAATGGGAAAATGGGGGAGGGGAGGAATGGGAGGATACAAGGGATGGGATAAACATTGAGATGTAACAAGAATAAATTAATAAAAAAAAAAAAAAGAAGTTTCCAGCACACCAGACAATCCCAATCTAAAGTCCACATGGAAGTGAAATGCCACAAATCTTCCTTCAGAAAATTTCTCTAAATTTTGAAAATTTAAAGTATTTGTTGATTGATAAGTCCTGCTGACACTGATGTTATTTGAAAGGGAAAGTCGCATCCAGGAGATGGAACAATCATGATTTCCAAAATTTTTCTAAAAAGCCGGAAATGTCAGTGGGGTATGTCTCCTTTCTTCAGTGATGCTTAGTCACTTTAGGTCCTCCTCTACCTGTAGTTGAAAATAGCAACCAGAGGACTATGCAATGGTTCTGCAAAAAAACACGTAATGTGCTTTCAGAACACCTGAGTTGCTTTCCAGAACCTTCATGTAGCAGCTCACAACTACATGTAACCTCACTTCCACAGGAATCCAATGGCCTCTTCTGGCCTCCTCTGCACAGTACCCAAATTTATGGACACATGACCACCCAGAGACACAAACTCATACACACAATTTTTATACATTAAAATAAATATTATTAAAAAAAGGATAGAGCAGTTTATTTAATTAAGTCAAAGCATTCAACAAGGTCTATTAGACTCTATAAATAGTGACTAAAATCAATGTTTTGACAAAGTCTAGCTGGACATAGGTGCTGAAACCAGAACCAGGTACCATTAGGTGCTATAGAAGGAGACAACATGAGAACTGAGGATCCTGGAAAGAAGAGTTTGTCGAGCTGAGCTGGAGAGAGACATCTGAACAGATATAATTAGTATTTGTTCATTGATAACTATTGATGACACTGCTGATATTTGCTAGGGAAAATCTCATCTTAGGGATAGAATAACCATGATATCTCAAGATGTTCCATGATCCAGTTTCTCTTATAGAATCCCATAAAGTATTGAGAATACATCCCATCACCATTTTCCTAAAGAAGGTGACACAAGCTGTGCATAATTAAAACAGGGTCAGTTTTAAATAGAGTGCGCTCCATGATATATTATTTGAAGAATTTCTCTGAGTTTACATATTTTTCTTCAATCAAGACAATCATATATTTATCTTGATGTCCTTTTTATAAAGACTCTCTGACCTATTTCAGGATTCATGACCAAGCACATTATTTGTGTGTAAGTTATCAAGTTTCATTTTACTAAGTTCTCAGTATTTTACAATTTCTGCTGTTTGTAAATTGCAGTAGATTATGTTCCTTTGTTATCTTTTGACTGATTTGTCAACCAAAAGAAAGCCAGATTGGGTGTTAAGTTGTGTATCATGAAACTTCAGGTTTATGAGATGCTGTCTACCTTACCACAGTATAAATAAATAAATTAT